>NW_027189136.1:2610841-2708341 GCF_040958095.1 Procambarus clarkii
TGGGGGGGCCGAGACTCCACACGCACAGGGTGTGTGGGGGTGGTGTGTGCTCGTGAGGTGCCCACCTTGAGGCTATTGTGTGAGGTTATTGACATCTATTAAACTGTGTGACTGGAATATTGACGTTCATCGGGCGAGTGAGAAATTATTCCTTGTTGGTGTATTGTCTCATTTCCTGTGTTTTAATAATTGTAATGCAACCACTTTATTTGTCGAGTCCTGCTAATTTAAAAATATGGTACCAGCCCCACGTGGTCCTTCTTGTGTTCGTTTACAAATACATATTTGTTCTACGTCTCCGTTTTAAAGTAATGTGTCTCTACTATACGTAACGAAGTGAGTAAGTAAGGAAGGTTTCATAAGTTCATACTCTAGAGTACAGCTTACCAGCTTGTGCCCTTACCCCACTTGCCCACATCTTTGGGCAGAGCTGGAGAAAACAGACACTTCCCTACCACAAATCCTAAAAGACAGGACTCGCTTCTTACCACTCAAGCATCCGGGTACGAAAAAAAAGAGTGCTCAGCCCCCAAGGAGAACAGAGAGTTCTTCACAAGAGACCAGTAGGCTCAGGAACCTGTACACTGACAGCTGAGAGGCAGGATCAAGGATCCAGAGAGCAATTCCCACAAGCACAACTAGGTAAGTACAAGACAAAATTATTAAAGGACCTCCTGAGGCAAAAGGGAACCCAAACTCAAAGGAGGAATGGTCCATCACAGTAGCGAGGTCATTAAATTGAAATTGAAATACAGCAGATTTATTGAGGTATAAATACACACTCAAAGGAGGAAGGGTCCATCACAGTAGCAAGGTCATTAAATTGAAATTGAAATACAGTGGGTTTATTGAGGTATAAATATACACAAAGGGACATGATCTTGAAGGAGTCGAAAAAATCTGACCACATTGAAGACAGTGGAAGACGGGATGATGGAAACCTCCAGAATAAAGACACGTCTGCTGGCTCTAGAGGCACAATGAATCAGAAGGGCGGCAGAGAAGCAGTTGAAAATGACATTGCAGCAAAAGCAACCAGCCAACCTAAGCTGTAGCACAGCAATATATGGAGGAAAACAACAGTACAAGACCATGTGCTCAGACTGCAGGGACAGAGAGGAACATTCTTGGAGAATGACAAAGAACTAAACAAGAGGTTCCAGGTCTACAAACTGGGACCAGATTAGTGTCCAAGTAGGGGTGACAACAGACCCACCAAAAACAAAACTAGACAGAATTGAAGTTAATGAATAAGAGGGAAAGACAACTGGAGGCACTAGATGTAACAAAAGCAGTTGGATCAGATCAGATATCACCATGGTTACTGAATGAAGCTGCAGGGATCTTGCGTTACCCAATAACTAGTGTTCAGCATTACACCAGAAACAGGAAAGTTTCCAGAAATCTGGAAAAGGCAACTTCAGTTCCAATATTCAAGGGAACAGACATGAAGCACTAAACTATACACCAGTGTTATTAACGTGCATTCCATGTAAGATTCTAGAAAAAATATCAGAAAAAGGAATGTAGAACTTTTGAGGGAGAGAAAATTTTATGTCAGAGGCACAGATAATAATAATAATAATAATAATAATAATAATAATAATAATAATAATAATAAAGAGGTACAATGGGTTGGTAAGATTACATAAGGTTGGTACTGTGACAACTCTGCTTACGAATGACCCTATTTACCATTTTTTGGGGTTACGAGCCCAATTTCTTCGTAAAATTTGAATCAGGTTATGAGCTTTGCCTCGAGTAACGTAGTTTGTTGATACGCGTATGGGCAACCTAGCATGTGGTTCCTGTGGCATGGTTGCCCTTGCTTCAGTTTACCTGTGCCTCCCACTAACAATGGTGATTGAATTCTTTGTAAAGAATTTCATTGCCTTTCGGCTTTTTGAACATAAAAGTAATTATTATATATCGTGCCATGGGTCCCAAGAAAGTCAGAGGTAAGATTTAGTCTAAGAAAACACATGTGAGGATGACAATAGAGGAAATTAAGAAGTGGTGTGCAGTATGGGAAGAAATGTAAAATTTTGTTGAAACGCCTCACCCAAATCAAGCTGCAGTAGGCCATTGCCTTAACCTTTTTAACGACACTGTGATGCCTCACTACAGACAAGTGTTAAGCCGTAGGGAAAACAAGTCTGTGTGGAAAGGTTCTTAGTGTGAAAAACAAGCAGTGAGCCACAACCAGGTCCTAATGGTATGCAGGCAAAACATAGGAGAGAGTATCCCAGTGTATCCCATATTTATTTTATTTATTTATTTATTTATTTATTTATCTATATATAAGAAGGTACATTGGGTTTGTGAGAATACATAGCATAGTATTTACAATCTTGTAAAGCCACTAGTACGCGCAGCGTTTCGGGCAGGTCCTTAATCTAACAGATAATTTTAAGTAGGTAAATTCTAGGTAGGTAATTAACACTTTCGCGCCCCCTGGGATGGTAAAAAAAAAAGCGGTATGTGCGCATGGCGTTTTTGCTGCGTAAGCGTAAAAAACAAAAATGTGTATACTCTTTTTTACTCTCCTGACCTTAGTTCTCAAGCTACGTATTTCATTTTGGTACCAACGTGTTCGCAATAAAATTCTCTAGAAGAACATCAGTAAAAAAAGTCACGAAACGTATAGGGATACCAGCACCAAATAAATAACTACGAAGATAACTCGCCGTGAGCGCCCAACAGCAACAAAATGTTTTACTCTTGGGATTGTTGTCACCTCCACACTTGTCCTACAGCGTTAATTTTGGTATCAATGGACTCGCAATGAAATTCCCAACACGGTGATATGAATATAAACGTAGAATAATGATTGCGGCCCACCCGCAAGAGTGTGGGAAGTGGTGAAATTGTTACCTGGTATCGGTGACGGGACGACACATGTGCGATACGGCGCTTTGAAAGTTTATACTTATTTCACTCTCCTGACATTATTATTATATGTACGTCATTCATTTTTGTGTCAATGTGTTCGCAATAGAATGTTCTATGAGCCCGTAGGTAAAAAAGATCAACAAAGCGTAAGATAGAATAGCGCCAAATATAAAACAACGCTGGAACATATCAGTGAGCGTCAAACACACGAAATGTTTTTACTTTTGTTATGTTTGTCAAGTTTATACTTGTTGCACACAGTTATTTTTGGTTGTACATTGATCGGAATAAAATTCCCTAAACAGACATATGCATATAATACATGATATGGGGGAAGCATTACCAGTATAAACGGCTAAAGTCACCCACCTGCAACCCGTTTGGGACACTCATGCAGACACACGCTACACCCAAAAAAAAATCTATGAAGGTTCGAGTCTACTTATGGCAGTTTATGTGATACAGTGTTCATTCTGGTAGCAAAATACAAAATACATTACTAGTATAAACGGCTAAAGTCACCCATCTGCAACCCGTTTGGGACACTCATGCAGACATACGCTACACCCAAAAAAAAATCTATGAAGGTTCGAGTCTACTTATGGCAGTTTATGTGATACAGTGTTCATTCTGGTATCAAAAATACTCGTTTCAGTTTGTAGTTCATGCGATTTTCAGAATCAACTGAATCGCTGGAGGTTCAACATTTGAGTCAGAGTCATCTGACAAAACCGTCTCGTCAAATGGCAGTGTGCCAGACATCTCGGTTCTGATTCGGTTGCTGCTTCAGCTTGAGGTGTTGAAGTGAACAAGGGCCGCCTCACACCAGATGGTCCAGAAGTTTGCATGGCTTCAGCATAGGCAGGACCTGTGTCATCATTTATGTCTGGAGCGTGCCGCAAGTGTTGAGATACTGCTGCTGTTTGAGGCCAATCTTCCGGGTCCCAGCACAATAGGGCCCAATTTGCCACCTCGTGGAACTGTAGCAATGTTAGCTTTTTTTGATCAGTTGTGTTGTATTTGTACAAAACAAAGGCATAATGCAAAGCCATTTGCAGGAAATAAAACGTTATCTTTTAGGTCCACTTGTGAGTTTTCCGGGTAAAATGTAATACCATTGATCGAAGGTGGTCTACACCTTTCATGAACGTATTGTACCATGCAGCCTAGTGGTGAGAAAGAGAGCCTCATGGCGCGCAGTTTGAAACAAACCCAAAGTAAATTGGATTAAAATTGAATTTTATACAAATATTTTAAAAGAGGACATAAGTTTATGTCCACCATGCGGAAGCGGTGAGGCGAAACAGGACTCCGGGGGAAGTCCTCATCAGCAGAAAGTGTTAAGTAGTTAAATTCGGGTAGGTCCTTAACCCTCAAACCGTGCATATCATATATAAATGATATCAGTGACAAACCGAAACCGCGCACATCATTTATATATGATTTCGTGTCTAGCGCTATAATTTAAATGCCCCGCCTGGGATAGGGGCAGCGATAGTACAGCCACGACCGATAGTTGCCAGATGCCACCTAGAAAAAAAATCCAGGCCAACATTCTTGGGTGTTACAGCGTCAGTATTGAGCAAGCCACCAAGGCTGGCGCACGCAGCACGAGCTCACAGCACCGCTGTTCAGCTTGTGACCACAGCATCGCCTACAAATACCATAATATAAATGATACTGCTATTATTAGCAGTGACAGTATTACTGAAGCCCCTTGACCGTGATAAAACTGACCAGGATTCTTATAATAGCAAGATTGTGGTGATATTTAGCGCTGTGCTCCATGGAGGGAGGAGTAAGGCTGTCGGAGGGAGGGTTGTGGCGTCGTTTTCTGACTGTGTGTGGCCACCATTTATTGACTGCACTCACCATACCAGCTTAGTGGTTCGATATGGTGAACACAAATGTAGATACTTATATATAACGTGTTATAGTGTGAGATAACAGCGAGAGGAGTAGGTTGGGAGCCGCCATTTTGGTGAGGGAGGAGCGTCGTCTGCACGACTTGGCATGTTGTTTACTGATGGCCACTATGGTCTTTGGGCACCATACCAGCTTATTTGTTCAGGTATGGTGAATAAAACAGGTAGATACTTATATATAATGTGTGTATATAGTGTAATAACACCACAAACAATATTGTTGGAGGACAAATATTAGTGCGTCTGGCCTTGAGGGCGGCCGCCGATCAGCTGACTGTGAGTAGCTACGTCTTATGGCCTTTACTCACCATACAAGCTTAGATGTACAGTTATGGTGAACAAAACATGTAAATACGTATATATAACGTCTGTGTATAGTGAATAAATACAGAAAAAGTATTGTGGGAGGTGAATGAGGGTGAGTGAGGTGGTGTTGAGGGAGGGAGTGGCAGTGAGTGGCTCGATGCTGTTTGGCGGTCACTCCTCGTTGCTTTTTGACTCACAAGACCAACTTAGTAGTTCGTTATGGTGTACAAAACATGCAAATACTTATATATAACCTGTGTATATAGTGTAACAACAGCAAAACTATTTGTTTATTGTTTTATGAACATAATAATTGAATCACTAATATGCACACCATAATTTGAGTACAGCAATGGTTCACACATTTTATAATATAAATATACCACAATTCACTGTATGGAATAATATTACTGCAAAAAACCTAAGAAAAAATCAGAGACATTGAAATAATTAGGTAATAATATATTTGTGGCACCTGCCGTCTGACAGCTCGGGCGGAGTAGACCTCGTCTGGCGAAGGCTCTGCCAACGCCCCTTTTTTGCCACACTTCCCTACCCTATTGCGGCTAAATATGCCACCTACGATTTTTTTGTTATTTTTTTCGTGATCAGGGAACAAAAATGAACACTTGTATAAGACGAAAGAATTTTTTGGATTTTTTTTTTTTTTGTTGCGCCTGTGGGTGTGAATTCCATTTGGGCCCATAGCGGTTTGAGGGTTAATCTAACAGATAGTTTTAAGAAGGTAAATTCTAGCAGAATTAACCCTTCAATTGCGCATCGCATCATATGATGCTTTGACCGAATTGCAGTAAATTGCGCATCGCATCGTGTGATGCTTTGGAGTACTACGCAAGATTTAAACGGCCCGCGGATACACGGGGTTCACCACACCTTCATCAGGGCTCTTGTAAACAGACGCCATTTAAAAAAAAATCGTGGGCTAAACTCCCGGTGTTAGGGGCCTCAGTATTGAGTCAGCTACTAAGCCTGACGCACGCAGCATGAACTCACAGCATTGCTGTTCAGCTTATGACCACAGCATCGCCTAAAAATGCCATAATATACTTGTTCATGCTATTATGTAGCGATGATATTATTACAGAAGACCCCTGACTGTGATAAAACTGACCAGGGTTCTGATAATAGCAGGATTGTTGTGATATTTGGCGCTGTGCGCCATGGAGGGAGGAGTAATGCTGTGGTAGGGAGGATGGTGGCGTTGTCTTTTGAGTGTGTGTGGCCACCTTTTATTGACTGCACTCATCATACCAGCTTAGTGGTTCGCTATGGTGAACACAAATGTAGATATTTATATATAAAGTGTGTATAGTGTGAGATAACAGCGAGAGTAGGAGGTTGGGAGCCGCCATTTTGGTGAGGGAGGAGCGTCGTCTGCAGGACTTACCATGTTGTTTACTGAAGACCGGGCTCCTGAGCTACCGTGCAGTGAGGACGTGTCGCCTGCTGCTCCGGTGGTTTGAGTCGGTTCTCACTACGTGTAGAGAGCCATGGGGAAGGCTCAGCGCAAGAGGGAATGGAAGCAGCTTTCGGACGAGGAAGGACGGGGGACCGATGTGCAGCAGGCCCCAAAGAAAACTGCTATCGAGGCTTTACCACTTGCTTCTACCAGCAAGTCAGCGGACGTAATGGACCTAGAGGGGACAGCGTCAGTCACACACCAGCCAGTGTCAGTCAATGCTTCTCTGTCCGCAACGCTGCCGCGGGACGGCAGTATGAGTCAGGAGAGGACACCACCGGTTTCACGCCAGCCAATGTCGGCCATTGTTCCTCTCTCCACAGCCCAGCCGCAGGACAGCAGTATGGGACAGGGGAGGACACCACCAGTCTCACACCAGACATCGCCAGCCTCTGCACTTCTTCCGAAATTCAAGATCATGCAGACCGACCACTTTCCTACAGCATATGGAGTAGTAACGGCGATGGAAAAAGAACAACCAGAGCTCAAACTTTCCATTACAGTCAACCTGAAGGGAGAAATAATACTGACACCTCAAGACCAACAGACTGCACATTACTTAGAGAAGGTAAGAGTCCTGCAGGGGAAACCTGTGTGCTTGGTAAAGCTGGACCCTTCAGAACGACGCACACGAGTCGTGCTTTTGGGATACCCAATCGACTTTCCCCTGGATCCAGTGCTAGTACACAAGCAAGTCCTGAGTGCGGAACGTTGCCACACAAAAGTAGACAAGGCAGCGACGCGTCAGGTTCTGGTGACCGTCATGGGACATGTGCCGGAAACTTTCGGTCTTGGAAATTGGGGGACATACCGACAGAGGCCATACGTCCCGGAACCCCTACGCTGTTTCAGGTGTCAGAAATACGGCCACCATCAGTCACGCTGCACAGGACAGGAGAGGTGCGGAGTGTGCAGCCTGAGACATCCCACCAAAGACTGTATTGCCAAGCACAAGGCAAACCAGACCACAACAGCCAAATGTCCAAATTGTGGAGGCAAACATCATGCCTGGAGCACAACCTGCTCTGCACGGAAACAAAAAGTGCAGACAGCTCAGGCCAGGGTCAACACACTGACCAGCGGTACATCCACCAACACCAACGTCTGGAACACTCGTGCACAGCTACAACAGCCACCCGCTCTCACAGAGCGAAATTTCCCGAATCTGTCAATTCCGAATCAGACATTACACGAAAGTGTTGCAGAAGTCCAGCAAGTGCAAATGAGCAGAAAACACTTACTTTCGGAATCTACTCCCCAGCTATACAGTTTTACCGAGGTCCAGCTGCAAACCATCGTGAAGATCATGGCGGAAACCATTATCAATTGCCTACAGATGACGCAGAACGCCTCACAACAACAGACTCAAGACATCACTTGTGTGATAATGGACAAGATCGTGCAGCAGACCACAGTTACACGAGAAATAGACAGTCTCCGACAGGATGGAGCACAAGAGGACAAACAACGCAACTTGGACATACTGACTACCGACAACAGTCGGCTAGTCAAGACACCGGAACATCGACATTCACAAACGCAACTGCAAGACGCAGTGACCACCCACGATCAACAGAATCTTCCAACACAGGAGACAGACAACAACAGCCAATGCAGTCTGATCTGCAGCAACGCCAACAAAGACGTATTGAACAGCAGAGATGCGCAGGTTCCGCCAACACAAGAAACGGCCGCGAGCGATCAATGCAGTCCGACTTGCAGCAATACCAACAACAAAGTGATGGACCACAGTTCTGCACAGATTCCAACAATGCCGGGGTTGACCACGGACAATCAATGCAGTCCGACCTGCAGCGCTTCCAACAACATAGCGATGGACCACAGTTATGCACAGATTCCAACCACGTCGGGGATGACCACGAACTATCATTGCAGTCCGATTTGCAGCGACACGACTTGCGAGGCGGAGAATATAGAGGTCGATTCCGAGGAGGAGTTCTAGTAGAACAAGCAACACCACCCGAACCCGTCGTCTGGCCATTACGAATTCTGCAGTGGAACATACAAGGTCTTGGAAATAAAAAACACACACTTCAGGAGGCTGCAATCAGCACGAAAGCAGATATCATCGTTTTGGAAGAAACTCTTTTCCCAGCCACGAAATCCTTCAGATTAGCTGGATATCAGCACTATGTTCTCCCGTATGAGCAGGGAGACTAAGAGGATTAATGACCCTAGTCAGAAACACCATACCCAGCAAGAAAATAGACTCGGTTTCATGTGGGGATGGAGTAGAGGTATTAGCAGTTACAGTGAATATGGCTAATTTTGAGCTCCTCATATACAACGTCTACAAGCCCCCTAGACGTAAACTAGAAGCAGAGGCAGTGCTTGCCTTGGCCACGCAGGAAAATTTAATTCTTGCTGGAGATTTTAATGCTCATCATCCAGAGTTAGGTGCAACTGGACCAGCCAATGCAGATGGGCGCCATTTAGCTGCAGCTCTGCGAGAAGTACCTGAAATTACACTTCTCAACACTGGGGAACCCACTCACATTCTAGGAGGTTCCCTTGATCTTACATTCATCTCCACAGCACTCCAGCAACAGGCGATGTGGGAAGTAGACCCGGTGATCACTAGTGACCACTATGCTACTGTCACAACACTAAACCTGGCACGACCTCCTACACCTCCTGCGCGGCCTCGGTGGAATTTAGGAAAGGCCAATTGGAATGTATACCAGGAAGAACTTGAAAAATGGTATGCAACGTACACGCCACCTGAGGATTTGAACATACACGAGACCAATCTGCAGGAAGCCGTTGCAGCTGCTGCGAACAAAGCTATTCCAATCATTATCACAGGTAACACGAAACGAAAGAACTATTGGTTCTATAGTAATGACGTTAAAGAACAGAACCACAGAGTCAATATCTTCAGAAAACATCTAAAGAGAAACCCCACACCAGAAGGAAGAACTCTGCTACGAGCGGTGATATCTGAAGCAAGGCGAGTTTCTCGAGAAGTAAAGGAGGCAAGATGGTTTGAGTGGTGTCAAACTCTAAATGAACATAGTAGTCTTGGCAAGATATGGGGTCAGATTAAAACTATATCAGGTCGACCAGCCCGGCCACAGGCATGTATTCAACCATTGCAGGAGGCTGAGAGACTTGCTCTCCAATTTGCGGAAAGAACAGCTTCATATCAGCTTCCTGCAATGGTCCGAAGGCAGCAAGAACACTTAAAACAAGAGAGGATGACAGTCATTCATGAGGGCATAGCTATAAATGACGAATGTGACTGTCCCTTCACCGAACAGGAACTAAGCAGAGCCAAAAAAGGTGGTAAGGACACTGCTCCAGGTGCTGATAACATTACATACTCAATGATCGCACATGTAGGTCCTGCTGGAGACCGAGGGATGTTGGACGTCATCAATGCGTCTTGGCAGCAAGGCAAACTACCGCCCTCTTGGAAGAAAGCAGACATCATACCGATTCCTAAGCCGAATGAACCTGGCAATTACAGACCCATTTCCTTAACATCATGCGTTAGTAAAACTGCAGAACGGATGGTCTTAAATAGGCTACTGTGGAAGACTGGAGACCTTCATAAACACATATTTGGCTTCACTAGAGGTGTAGGTACTGCCAACTGCATAGCAACATTACTAGGAACAGTTAACTCGGGTCCAGCTATAGTGGTCTTCCTTGATCTGGAAAAAGCATTTGAACTTGCAAGCCCGCAGCAATACTACACACCTTAGTTAAAAAAGGTGTGAGGGGGAAAATGCTAGCATGGATTCAAGATTACCTAAGTCACAGGTATGCCAGAGTAAAGTTGCAAGGACAAGTGTCGGACTACCACTTGCACGAGAATGGGACTCCACAAGGAGGAGTCCTCAGTCCTAGTCTTTTTAACATCCTTATGGAAAACCTTGTTACCATGACATTTACAGAAGGGGTTACATTGCTAAGCTATGCTGATGATCTAGCATTAGTCGTTACGGGTCCTTCACTTCTAAATAAAGCTCAAGGTGCTTTAGATCAAGTGACATCTGAATGCAGTGTTTTAGGGCTAAAAATATCTGCACAGAAGTCTAAGGCGATGAGACTCGGTGGCAAGGCTCCAGACAGGCACCTACGCATTCACGACATTAACCTTCAGTGGGTTCCACAATATCGATATCGCGGAGTGTGGATTGATTTTAAGATGACATTCAATAAGCAAATTCAATATCTAAAGGAGAAAGCAAAGTCACGAATAAATATAATGAGAGCAATCACAGGGCCCCGTCTAGGAGCGGGACACAGAGTGTTGAGAATGTTTTACATACACGCCGTTCGTTCCCTGGTTGATTATGCAGCACCTGCCTTACTCACTCTTTCTCCTGGTCAGTGGGCGAACGTTGAGGTTCTTCAAAATGATGCATTGCGAGTCATAACAGGTGCTCCCAGGTGGACTAAAATCCTGAACCTAAGACTAGAGACAAAGCTAACGTCGATTGAAATAAGGGTAAAGGGGATTGCTGCGTGCATGCTGACCAAGATATTGACTAGACCTAGAATCAGTTCACTTAAAGATTTGATCACTGGAGCACTAACTCTGGACAGAAGAGCCTCCAATAGCAACAGGTGGACCCATTGTGCGATAAACGCCATCGATACGTTCGATATGGCAAACACAGTCACTGAGAGGGGTGTCGACGACATACATGCAGACTTTGTTATGCAAGCCCCTTGGGAATCTCTGCCAGCAGACTTTCAGATTATGGCTCTTGACGGAAAGAAGAACCAGACACATCCTCATCTGCTCCGTCACATTGCACAGATGCATATAGAAGCAAACATGGCATCCGACAGCTTCACTTACTTCACGGATGGGTCAGTAGACCAGCAGGGACAGGAAACCGGAGCTGCAGTTAAAGCAGGAAACTCTGTATATAGTTGGAGGCTCTCAAATGGGTGTTCGACTTTACAGACTGAGATGCTAGCCATTCAAAAGGCTTTGGAACATGCTCTTGCTGAACACCGCCAACATGTTATCGTCCATACAGATTCGAGAACCGCCATTGAAACCTTGCAACAGGAACACATATGTGATAACATCCATCTGATCACCAATGTCTTATCATTCATGCACACACTCCACCGACAAGGCCGACGGGTGCTTATCAACTGGGTGCCAAGTCATGTGGGACTATTAGGTAATGACATTGCAGACGAAGCTGCAAAACTTGCTACTAAGAAGAGGAATGTAGACATTTCCATACCACCGAGTCTCTCCCAGATGAAGAAAGTGATTCGAAACAGAGCAATGCGAAGGCTGTACAGTGACCACGACGCAGCAGTTGCAACATCAGGATCTGCGGGTTGGTACAAGAATTCCACCAACTACGAACCACTTAGTTTGATGAAAGGGGGCGGTAGAACAACAGAAGTGCACTTACATCGCATCAGGCTTGGATACCCATGTGCATGGGAAATAGGCTTACGGGTTCCGGAAGGTGAGAGGAAATGTCAACACTGTGGAGAACTGCCCGACAGACCACTGGAACATTATCTAACACAGTGCACAGTTACAAACCCGTTAAGATTTCACCTTCGTTTCGACAGAGCAGAGGAAGTTGTTAAACACATATGGCAAAATCTTACTGAAGCGACCATACGGGTCATACATACTCATCCTCCGCCCAGGTAAACCAGAAACGAGCATCACTTAGTGGGCCAGCCAGAGGCTTAGGGCCACCGCAGGATTATCCCTGCTAAAAAGAAGAAAAAAAAAAAAAAATACTGAAGACCACGATGGTCTTTGGGCACCATACCAGTTTACTTGTACAAGTATGGTGAATAAAACAGGTAGATATTTATATATAATGTGTGTATATAGCGTAATAACACCACAAACAGCATTGTTGTAGGAGAATTATTAGTGCGTCTGGCCTTGAGGGCGGCCGCCACCAGCTGATTGTGTGAGTAGCTACGTCTTTGTGCCTTTACTCACCATACAAGCTTAGATGTACAGTTATGGTGAACAAAACATGTAAATACTTATATATAACATCTGTATATAAAAGCAAAAACAGTATGGTGGGTGGAGAATGGTGGCAAGTCAGGTGAGGTGAGGTGAGGGAGTGGCAGCCAGTGGCAGCCAGTTACTGCCTGCCACTGCCGCTGCCACTCAGCATACCAACTTAGTGGTTCGTCATGGTGAACAAAACATGCAGATACTTATATATAACCTGTGTATATAGTGTAATAACCGACAAAGTATTTGTTCACTGTTGATGAACATAATTGAATCAACAATATGCACACCATATTTTTGAGTACAGCGATGATTCACTCATTTTATTATATAAATATATCACACTACACACTATTGAATAATATTACAGCAAAAAAACTACGAAAAATCAATCAGAGACATTGAAATAATTAGGTAATTATCTCTTTGTGGAAACTCTGGCCTGACAGCTGGCGATCAACAGACTGCCTGGGACGCACGCTCAGTCAGCGCCTGATTTTTGCCAGAATTCCCCGCCCTATAGTGGGCAATATATGCCACTTACTATTTTTTTATTATTTTTCCCGTGATCAGTGAACACAAATTAACAGGTTAGGAAGAGAAAATAATTTTTTTTCTTTTTTTTTTTTGGTATGCGCCTGTGGGTGTCAAATGGTATATAGCTATGCACCATTTAAGGGTTAATAAAATCATAACAGATACATTGCAAGAAAAAAATGAGATGAGAGAGATTAGTAAGCATAGTAAAACACATTGGTATATTAAAGCTCTGATTGATTACATTGACAACTTGATTGGTAATTTAAACAAGATTAATAGACACCATACAGCAGATTGATAGCACATATAAGAAGACAGCAATGATCACAAGGGTAAAGATGTTCAGATTGGGTACATAAGGATTGGAAGATTGGGTAGCAATAGATACAAAGTTAATTTAAAGCAAAAGGTAACAAACTATGAAGATGAAATTAGGTACTTTTTAGTGTTGTTTTTGAATGTCGCAAAAGTTGGACAACTTTTCAGTTCATTAGGGAGTGAGTTCCATAGACTGGGTCCCTTTATTTGCATAGAGTGTTTACACAGATTAAGTTTGACTCTGGGGATATCAAAGAGATATTTAATTCTGGTGTGGTGATAATTGGTCCTATTGCATCTGTCTAGGGAGAGTTTCAGAGCAGGATTTACATTTAAGAACAGGGTTTTGTAAATGTAACTGACACAAGAGAATTTGTGGAGTAAGATTATGCTTAGCATGTTTAGGGAGTTAAACAAGGGGGCTGAGTGTTGTCTGAAAGCAGAATTTGTTATTATTCTGATAGCAGATTTTTGCTGAGTGATGATGGACTTGAGGTGGTTTGCAGTGGTTGAACCCCATGCACAGATACCATAATTAACCCTTCCACTGCTCATGGGTCCTGAGGACATTTACGCCCCTGTGCGCAAGAAAAAAAAAATCTAAAAAATTATTTCGTCTTCTTAAAATGTTAATACTGTATGTGTTCCCTGAGCACGGAAAAAAAAAAATCGTAGGTGACATATTTTGGGCGCAATTGACCAAGGAATTCTGGCTAAAAGTGTGCGTTGACAGAGCGGTCCTCAGAGCCGGTCAGCGTCACCCGCGCTGACAGGTGGGAGTTGCCACAAAGATATTATCACTTAATTATTTCTGTCTCCGATTGATTTTTTCTTAGTTTTTTTGAGTAATTTTATTCAATAGTGTGTATTGTAATATATTTATATAATAAAAGTGGTGAATAATCGCTATACTCAAAAGTATGATGTGCATATTAGTGATTCAATTATTATGTTCATAAAACAATAAATAAATAGTTTTGCTGCTATTACACTCTATACACAGGTTATATATAAGTATCTGCATGTTTTGTTCACCATAACGAACCACTAAGTTGGTATTGAGAGTCGAAAAGCAACGAGGAGTGACCGCCTCACACCAGCCAGCCACTCGCTGCCACTCCCTCAACAACGCTTCACTCGCCCACTTTTTCCTCCCACCATCCTGTTTTATGTTTTATTTAAAATATACAGACATTATATATAAGAATCAACATGTTTTGTTCACCACAACTGTACAGCTAAGCTGATATAGTTAGTTCAGGCACTAAGAGTCGTCGCTACACACAGTCAGCTGGCGGCTCACTCGCTCATTCAAGGTCACACGCACTCAACTTTCTTCCCCAACAATACTGTTTGCAGTGTTATTACACTATATACACATATTATATATAAGTATCTACATGTTGTATGCATCGTAACTGTACACCTAAGCTTGTAAAGTGCCCAAAGAACATAGTGGCCACCCTCTAAACAGCTAGACAAATCATGCAGACGACGTCACCTCCGTCACCCAAATGGCTCCTCCCAGCATAATCCTTTTGCTGTTATTACACTAATACACACATTATATATAAGTATCTAAATTTGTGTTCACCATAGAGAACCACTAAGCTGGTATGGTGAATGCAAACAATAACAGGTGGCCACACAGTCAGTAAACGATTCTCCCTCCCGATCTCCCTCCGTCTCTCAGCATCACTCGTCCCACAGCGCTAATTATTACAACAATCCTGCTATTATCACAACCCTGGTTATTTATATCACAGTCAGGAGTCATCTGTAATATTGTCATCGCTAAATAATAGCAATTATATATTTATTTTGACATTTTTCGGCGATGCTGTGGTCACAAGCTGAACAGCAATGCTGTTCGCTCATGCTGCGTGCGCCAGCCTTGGTTGCTCCAACAGTACTGTGCCTCTCACACCTGAGAATATTGCCCACAATTTTTTTTTTAAATGGCGTCTGTTTACAAGAGCCCTGAGGAATCTAATGTGAACCCTGTGTAGCCGAGGGCCATTTATCTTGAGATGATTTGAGGCCCATTTGAATCGGGCCTGGCACCCAATGGCGTATATGTACGCCATGCGCACCGTGGGACATGTTACTCATGGCATATATATACGTCATGCGCAGTTTAAGGGTTACGATAGGGATAAATTAGTGCATAATATAGAGAGATGAGAGCAGAGTTAGGTACATAATATCTGATTTTGGAGAGTAACCCAACTGTTTTAGAGACTTTCTTAGTTATGTGTTGTATGTGGGTCCTGAAGTTGAGTCTCTTGTCTAGGAATAGGCCAAGAAACTTTTCATCATTTTTATTGCTAATGCCAATAAGAGTCATCAATGAAGGTAAGCTATAACTTGTACATACTATAGTACTAAATATTTGTGTTTATTAGGTATGAAATATATCTTGAAGTTAATATTTTTGGGAGTGTGGAACGGATTAATTCAATTTACATTACTTCTTATGGGAAAATTTGTTTCGGGTTGTGAATTTGTGGGTTACAAACTGTCTCTGGGAATGGATTAAAGTCGTAAATGGAGGAGGCTACTGTATTTGTACATTCTTGCAAAGCCACTAACATGTGTAACATTTTGGTCAAGTCCTTAACCACTGCACTGCACAACGAGCCTTGAGGCTCTCGGCGGGTGGTGTACAATGCGCCTCAGGGATCTTATAGGTATAGTGTATCATTCAAAACTTCCGCAGCTACACAGGGTTCACATCAGCTTTCTCAGGGCTCTCCTAAGCAGACATCAATTTATTTTTAAATCGTGGGCAACATTCCCGGGTGTGAAGGCCTCAGTATTGAGTGAGCAACCAAGGCTGGTGCATGCAGCATGAGCTAACAACATTGCTGTTCAGCTTTTGACCACAGCATCGCCTAAAATTTTCCAAATATATATGTATTTGGTATTATTTAGCCATGATAGTATTACAGAAGAGCCTGACTGTGATAAAGACTGTACAATGTTCAGATATCAGTGAATAAATGCTGTTCAAGATGTTCACAGCTCTAGCTACAGTACATTGCCATTATTTCATCCATCTAAAATTCTTCAAACGATTTCTCATGTCCCTTTACAAAATAAACTTGTGGAATAATATTCATTTACATGATTTAGTGACCATGATTCTGATAGTAGCAGGATTGTGGTGAGAATTAGCGATGTGAATTAGCGGTGGGAGGAGTACTGTTGATGAGGGAGGGAGGGAGAGGTGGTGTCGGCTGCTGGCTGGCGTGTGGCAATATGTTATTGTATGGAATCACCATACCAGCTTTGTGGTTCGCTATGGTGAACACAAATGTAGATACTTACATGTAACGTGTGTGTATAGAGTGCAATAACCACAAAAGGAGTTTGTTGAGAGGAGCCATTTTGGTGAGGGAGTGAGGCTGTCGTCTGCTGTTTGACTTGTCATGCAGTGGCCACTATGCTGTTTGGACACCATATCAGCTTACTTGTACAGTTATGGTGAATATCACATGTAGATACTTATATATAATGACTGAGTATATAGTGTAATAACACCACAAACAGTATTGAGGGAGTAATGTTGACGAGTTAGGTGTTGAAGGAGTGAGGGAGGGCTGGCTGGCTGTGGCAACCCACTGTTGTTTATTGGGCTCACCATACCAACTTAGTGGTTCACTATGGTGAACACATATGTAGATAGGTATATACAATGTGTGTGTATATTGTGTAATAACAACAAAAACACTGATTGATCATAGAATATAATATACATGTCACATATATGGGCGTCATAATTTTTTAGCATAGTGATGTTCCACACATTGAACTATATAAATTACACACTTTTGAATAATATTACAGCATAAAACCAGAGAAGAAACGAATGAGAAACATCAAAATAATTGTCAAACGTTACATTCACGGAAACTGCTGCCCCACGGGGTGAAGCCTAGTGACCTTGAGCGCACCATCGCTCAGCGCCCATAATATGCTCAACTTCCTAGCTCAATTGCGACTAAAGTATGTCACATACAATATTTTTTTTTAGTTTCCTATGATCTGAGTTTTTTTTTAACATTTTAACAATATAAGATAAAATAATTTTTGGGGAGGAATTTATTTTTGGCGCACCACAGGTGTGTCGTATTTTAATGCAGAGCAATGCAGTGGTTAATCTAACATATATAGTAAAAAGAAGAGGTACATTGTACTGTAGCAAGGATTTATATCAACAAATAAATACAATATAAATTGACAGAGGTGATTACCTAGGTAAAGATATACAGTATGTCTTAAGTACTAATATTGGGGAGGTGGGTAATACAAGATACATTTTGAGTTTGAAGCACAAGGTAGGAAACTGTGAGGATGAAATTAGGTACTTTTTGGTTTTACTTTTGAATAGGGCATGGGTTGGACATTTTTTTAATTTGTCAGGGAGAGAGTTCCAAAGACTGGGTCATTTTATTTGCATGGAGTGTTGCACATATTTAGTTTGACTCTGAGGATATCAAAGAGATATTTATTTCTGGTGTGGTGCTCATGGATTCTATTACACCTATCAAGGAAAAGTTTCAGATCAAGATTAGCATTTAGGAACAAGATTTTGTACATGTAAATAGCACACAAGAATGTGTGGAGTGAGTGCATGTTTAGCATGTTAAGGGACTTAAACAGAGGGGCTGGGTGTTGTCTGAAGACAAGAGTTTGTTATTGTTCTTATAGCAGATTTTTGTTGAATGATGATGGGCTTGAGGTAGTTTGCAGTGGTTGAACCCCATGCACAGATACCATATATGTAAGATCAGAATAGATTAGCACATAGTATAAAGAGAGGAGAGCTGTGTAGGGGAACATAATATCTGATTTTAGAAAGTATACCAACCATTTTTGTTAATTTTTTTTTGCTGTGCTGTATGTGGGTGCTGAAGTTCAGTTTTCAGGGAGGCTCAGAGAAATGGCTTCAGAGAGGCATGCAATACAATGTATCACTGAAATTTATCAGTGATACAATGATACAAATTATATATCATACAGTCCACTCAATAATAATAATTAAACATTAATTTAAAATAAATAAAAAATACAGTTTAAATAAATTAAAACAAATAAAGTTTAAATAAAATTAAATTAATGTAAGTTTAACACTTATAAGTTTTCCCACAAAACCTTTAATGTCTTGAAAAATGTTTATGTTATCTAGCTTGTTAGTATTGTTTACCTCAAAAACTTTTAATGTCTTGAACAATGTTTATGTTATCCAGCTTCTTGTTAGTATTGTCTACCTCTCTACCTCACGAAACCATTAATCAACCTAAGTTTTATGCAATGTACTTGTCTTACCTAAGTATCTTCCTCTGTTCATCATATGTATGTACATTTCTGTAAATAAATCATCATCATCATTATAAACGCCTACAGAAATCCTGCGAGTGCAGACTTCGGATAATGATAAATTTTTCTCTGTTTTTGCATGTCAACAAACTGAAAATGTGATATTTTTTGCAGTTTGTTAGCGTGGCCTGAACTATGGAGGTACATCCACAAGTGGGACAACACATCCAGAAATGAAACGATTCACTCAGAAAAACTGGAAGAGCTATCCATAGAATAGCAGAAACTCTTCTCGAAAGCAAAAAAAAACCAGCGTTGAATGTAATGAAACGTTATTTTCTGGGTGAGACCCGGAGGCTCCCCGGAGCTTTACCGGCTGATATGCTAATGTCAGACTTTGGCATCAGTCATGTGTATGGAGTTCTAGGGCCTACCGGGGACCACGAGCCAGAACCTGGCCCCCCTCAGAGAGGCAAGGGGAGCAATGGCCTATAGAAACCCCCGTGTGGTTGGAAGCATTCTATGTCTGCCATCGACCGGGTCAAGCATCCAGAAAGGTAAGCATTCCAAAACAAACCCCTATTCTGGTGAAAATTGCTACCTAAAGCCGAACTAGTGGATAGAACTCTTCAACAGAAAACAAGGAAACTAGCATGACGTCATACGTCACCGCGCCGCTGTCTGCGCAGCTCCCCCCTCCCCGGGAGGGGGAAGGGGGAGCCCCAGACCTCCCACGCCGGCTATCCACCCATCAGTTCTGAGGCTGGATGTCAAAACACGCGAAAAACGCCGACCGGAGGGAGGGAGGATTGCCGGGGAGCCTCCGGGTCTCACCCAGAAAATTTCAATTTCAATTTCAATTTCAATTACATTCAACGCTGGTTTTCCGGGGGGAGCCCCATCGGCTCCCCGGAGCTAACTACCCACAGAGGAAGGTCAAAGGGACAGAACCGGGAGGCGGACACCACGCACCCCCAAGGAGGCGAGACAACCGGCAGCAAACGCCAACCCAAGGCGCCACAGCCCCGAAAATCCCGAGAACAACAAGAGAACCACGAGCAGCAAGGCCCCTGCACGAACACCAAAAATCCATGGCCGAAAGACCGCAAGGCCACGTCGCCCAGACAGCAGCGAGAGCAGCGAAGCCACGAACGCCACAGGCATGAGGGAAGAACACAGGCAGCGTAGCCGCAAGAACACGGCTGACCACCCGGGACACTATCACCCGCGAACCGGGAAGAACAGAACCGGATCAACGCAAAACGCGCTCCGGACCCAAACGCCGTGGCACGCAAACAACAGCGGAGGGCCGCCACTGAACACAAAAACGACACACCCCCGGCCTGACCAACGAAGCACCAACAAACCCTGGACCCCTCCAGAATGCAGCAGCCCCACCCCGCGCCAGAAAAGATGGAGACTGCTGGCACTAAACAACCAAAATGCTAAAACCAAAGGAGCAAGAAAACTCAGCGACCCGACTCCCAGAGGCAAAGGTCCAAAGGAAAGAGCCGACGAAAAAACACCGGAACCGAAGGGGCACTACCAACCGAGGAGAAGACAGAGCACGCTGACCAGAGACCAGGATGGTGCAAGCGGCGCACGAACAGGCCGGACGTGAAACGACGCACAAGACAGCTGACTAACGGTGCAGAAGCAACACCAAGACCGAAAGCAAGCTGAAGCGGCTCCGCCCGCGCCGCACGAAAAGAGGCGACAGTATGTGGCAAAACGACGGCCCCCAACCCCCACCAGAAAACCAAGCCGAGAGTAAACCAAGCTAACAAGAGTAACCACCTAAGAAGGGACAGGAAAAGGAAGGACCGCCAAAATACCCCATACTGCCGCCAAGAGAAGCACGCAGGTGGGACACCTACCACGAAGCCACCCGACCACCAACCGGAGGCGAGACCGCGAGGCAGAACAGAAGCAGCCCCGACAAAGGCCCCTACGAGCCCAGGAAAAAGGCGGAGCCGCGGGAAGATCTCGGGTGCGACCACCGAAACCAAGGCGGCACAAGGAGATGGAACGTCTGCCGAACAGAAAAACTCCCCAAAGCATGCAAGCCCGCCAGGAGTTCAGAAACGACGGGTCCGACGCGAGACATTGCAAGACCCCCTAAAAAAAAAAAAAAAAAAAAAACGGCAGGCCAAGCTAAGAAACCAAAGAAGGCGGAAGGGTCGCCGCCAGAACAGTACCCGAACCAAGGGGTACGAACAACTGCAATAGACCGAGACAAAGAAGCACATCACAGGACACAGGCTGACCAATGCCTAAGAGCACACGCAGAACATCCCAGCTGCAGAGGAGGCAGGAAGAAAGAGCAGAAGCACAAAAACCCCAGGAGAACAACCAGGGGTGGACAATCAGGCAGGGACAGAAAAAAAAAACCACGCAAACCCCAGGCACAAAACGGCAGCAAAGTGCCACTCCACAACCGGACACAGGAACAAGGACACGCCACCGTGAAACACGGTACCAATGCACACGTGCAGCAGCAGCAACAGGCACCACTGCAACATACAACATGTAAATAGCAACACCCTTCTGCAAAGGCAGAGAACGGAGCAGGCAGACCCCAGACAGGGCCAACGGAGACACGACAAAACCCTGCAGGCCCAGAAAACCTGCACCAGGCGACCGACGGCGGAGAAACCCCGCTCGATACCTGCTGGATGAGGTACTAGGAGCTCTTTCACACCTGAAGCCCGGCCCAAGGCCAGGCTAGACCTGCCAGAGGGTGGCCCACCAGGCAGCTGCTAGGAGCAGTCCACCGGCCCACATACCCCCACAACCAGGACGGGCCGGAACTGCCATACGAAAACAGGCTAGTGCGCCCTGGAAGTCCACAGACGAACCAGCAAGAAAGCTTATGCTCGCAAGTAGGTCGTGTAACAAGCACAGACCTCTGATGGTAATACAGCGTTCCCCAAATGTGCCAATAGCACCACTGCACTCCACTGGTACTATCCCGCAAGTTCTACCAGATAGGCGGGACCCAAGAGCCAGAGCTCAAAACCTGCAAGCACAGCCAGGAGCCTACCAGGTGAGTACAGAACGAACCCTACAACCCCCACACCTCACAACAGTAAAAAAGGATGGTCCCCTGAATGACTCCAGCATGGGTTGGACATGCACATGAGGGGGACAGGAAGCGTTGAAAAAGGGACAGTCACTGGTGTGCGAACGGTCTCAGTCGTACAAAAATATACCTAAATAAAGACAGGTACACAAACAACACCGCATCCAGCGCCCGGCCAAAAGACGCCAGACCGTAGAAACTCACCTGGCGAATGGTGGCACGAACTTGACACGACGCAACCGTGCCCAGAAGAACCTGGGAGCACCGCCAGGTGAAGACGCCAGAGCCAGACCCTGCCGGACCCGCAGGAGAGCAGGGAGAGGCGAAGGAGGCGGTCTACACCCATGACACAGGGAAAACCGCGGGGTCCTCCCCACAACTGGGAACCAGGACACCCCCGGCACGAAGGGGCACATACCGCAGCCAGGGAGAAGAACGAGAGACGAAGCACTGTAGCAAAAAAGGGCGCAAAACACCAGCACTGAAACACCGCCCAGACCAAAACAAACTCCACGGCGCATGCGCATAACACGCTGGCCGAACCGCACACCCTCTCTGTGGGAAGGCGCCAGCCAGGACTACTGCACGAGAAAAGTAGCCAAAAGAGGAAGCAGGAACAATAAAACCGGCCAAAGAAGCAAAGAGCCCAAAAAGGAAACCAACCGGGCCACAAGTAGCCCAACCGGGCCACAAGTAGCCTAACCGGGCTACAAGTAGCCCAACCGGGCCACAAGTAGCCCAACAGGGCCACAAGTAGCCCAACAGGGCGACAAGTAGCCCAACAGGGCGACAAGTAGCCCAACAGGGCGACAAGTAGCCCAACAGGGCGACAAGTAGCCCAACAGGGCGACAAGTAGCCCAACAGGGCGACAAGTAGCCCGACAGGGCGACAAGTAGCCCAACAGGGCGACAAGTAGCCCAACAGGGCGACAAGTAGCCCAACAGGGCGACAAGTAGCCCAACAGGGCGACAAGTAGCCCAACAGGGCGACAAGTAGCCCAACAGGGCGACAAGTAGCCCAACAGGGCGACAAGTAGCCCAACTGGGCGACAAGTAGCCCAACAGGGCGACAAGTAGCCCAACAGGGCGACAAGTAGCCCAACAGGGCGACAAGTAGCCCAACAGGGCGACAAGTAGCCCAACAGGGCGACAAGTAGCCCAACAGGGCGACAAGTAGCCCAACAGGGCGACAAGTAGCCCAACAGGGCGACAAGTAGCCCAACAGGGCGACAAGTAGCCCAACTGGGCGACAAGTAGCCCAACTGGGCGACAAGTAGCCCAACAGGGCGACAAGTAGCCCAACAGGGCGACAAGTAGCCCAACAGGGCGACAAGTAGCCCAACAGGGCGACAAGTAGCCCAACAGGGCAACAAGGACGAGGAGCCGACAGACGTTCCAATAATGCGGGAAGTAGCGAAAAACCTTCCCGTACTCTCGAGAACACAGAAGCCAACACTAGTCCCGAAGGCACACGAAGGCGCAGGCGCACCCGAGATCAGAAATCATGCAGAACCCCATCGAACGGGGAAACATGACGAAAACACCGTCCCAAAAAGGGGTGGGAGGAAACATCCACCCACAGGACGGAACCAACCGACTCAAAGGCCAAGGAACTGAGCCCAGGGAGGGGCCGACGCCCAACAGCACGTACGGCGAGTGGGGAGGAAAGACCCCACTCCGCGTAACCACAAGCCCAGCCTAGAGGGGGATAAAAAAAACCCATGGGGCCCAACGGGGCCAAGGCCCCCCCAAGTCAGCCCCTCCCCAGCCCCGGGAACCTACATGACAGGCCCCGGGGCCGAGCCGTTCCCCCAAAGCCCCGGCCGTACCAGAAAACCGGGGCAGCCGTGAAAACACTAAGGAAGGGAGCCCACTGGCAGACTCGTACAACACGGCTGGAGGAACAGGCTCAAATGCCCCCGTCACTACCCCGGAAGGGGAATTCCCCGAGACTGCCCGAGTCTCAACACCATCAAAAACCCTGCCCCGAACCTACAGAGGGTAAGGAACCGGATGCAGGCAGGAAGGGTGAACCAGGGGAAAGACAAGGGGGCGTGGATGGAACCGAAGCAACCAACACCCCCAAGTCCCAAAACGAAGTACAATGGGGCAGCCCCAGGGCTCCCGGGGAGGAAACCATGAGAACGTTGCCACCACCAAGGCTCAAGTGCAACGCCCCTGCTGCCCGCACCCGCTTTGTCAGCACAACCGGGTAACCGAGCCCCAACGAGCAACCAAACTCACAGGACTCCGGGTCAAAGGTGTCACCGACCCCACAGGCAGCAGACGGAGGCAAAACAGAGAGTCACCCAGAGACAAAGGGCGATAGCAACCCTCAAACTCGCTGGAAGCGAGGGGGGGACTCTGGGGTCACATCCATCGGACCCACGCGCCCCCAGGGGTTTCCCAGGGTCCCGAGCGTTTACTATAAGAGGACTCGCGCTCAGGTAATCCCAGGCAGGGTACTGCTAACCGGCACCCAAAGCTACCAAACAACTTTCTAAGAGCTGAACCCCCGGGACGTGTACACTCACGGGATCTAGGAGGGGGTACCACCAGAAAATACACAGAACACAAGGGACACAAGGGGCAAGAACGAAGGCAGACCCCCCCCCCACCAGGTAGATAAACAAAAAGAAAAAGAAAACCCCGCAAGAGGACAGCGTACCCAAGCGGAACAGAGCCGGCCGCTATGATTGGTAAAGACAAGCTGCACAGTACCCTGCGCCCCACCAGTGCAAAAACTGCCCCTTACTCTAAGGCGAACAAGGGAGACAGAACACCCGAGCACACAAAGAGCGGCCAAAAACCAAGCAGTAAACGGCCAAGCAGGGGCAGGACCCAAGGAACTTGTGGAAGGTGGCCCCAAGCCCCAAGGGCAGTACTTACAGGGCACCTAGGGAAGGGAACCCTAGGCGCATGCAGCCCGAGTACTGGAGAATCACTCCCGGCTCACGCACCACCTAGAAAACAGACACCACACTCTAGGTACAGTGCTGAAACAACCACTGGAGCCGGAGCACATAACCGTAGCCTATAGCATCAGCCGAAGAACTGATGGGTGGATAGCCGGCTGGGGCTCCCCCTTCCCCCTCCCGGGGAGGGGGGAGCTGCGCAGACAGCGGCGCGGTGACGTATGACGTCATGCTAGTTTCCTTGTTTTCTGTTGAAGAGTTCTATCCACTAGTTCGGCTTTAGGTAGCAATTTTCACCAGAATAGGGGTTTGTTTTGGAATGCTTACCTTTCTGGATGCTTGACCCGGTCGATGGCAGACATAAAATGCTTCCAACCACACGGGGGTTTCTATAGGCCATTGCTCCCCTTGCCTCTCTGAGGGGGCCAGGTTCTGGCTCGTGGTCCCCGGTAGGCCCTAGAACTCCATACACATGACTGATGTCAAAGTCTGACATTAGCATATCAGCCGGTAAAGCTCCGGGGAGCCGACGGGGCTCCCCCCAGAAAATAAAACTATCTCATCCATGAAAGCAGAACGACCTAGCAGAAGCGAAGTGAAATACAACTGAATTGCTAGGTAACAACAACGCGATCACTCCACCTATCAACACATCTGACATAGGCCCAAGGAACGCTACATTCACTGGGTGCTGAAGAATGTGACTGGTGCATTTCTCATGAAACCAATGTACAAAATTGTTATGTTTTGTTGGAAAATAGTACAAAAACACTCCCCTATGGTATAAAAACACTCCCCTATGGCACAAAAATACTCCCCTATGGTATAAAAACACTCCCCTATGGAATAAAAACACTCCCCTATGGTACAAAAACACTCCCCTATGGTACAAAAATACTCCCCTATGGTATAAAAACACTCTCCTATGGTATAAAAACACTCCCCTATGGTACAAAAACACTCCCCTATGGTACAAAAACACTCCCCTATGGTACAAAAACAAAATAAAAAAATCAAATGTATTTTAGGTAAGGTACAGACATACAAGAGATTTTACAAAGAGTGATGGATTTATAGATAGGGCTAGTACATACAATGCCTAAAGCCACTATTACGCAAAGTGTTTCGGGCATGAAAAACTTAAATGACTAAAGCTTAATACTAATTGAGCATAAAGAGTAAAATGAAAACATGGAATGAAAACATAGCTGAAAAAGCAGCACAAATACAATTCTGTCGACAAACAGCACTCTTTAAAAAAAAAACAGACATTGGTCGACAATAGAGGGGTAAGGTAGGTTACAGGGAATTTATTAGGTATAGCTTCGTTTTTATCTTAAACTGGTTGAGAGAGGTACAGTTTTTAACATATTTGGGAAGGTCATTCCACAATCTGGGTCCCTTGATTTGTGGAGCATTTCTAGTTTGATTAAGTCGTACTCTTGGAATATCAAAACTATTTATTTCTGGTGTGGTGCTCATGGGTTCTGTTACAACCATCTATGAAGCTTTTGAGGTCAGGATTGGCATTACAGTTTAGCGTTTTATATATGTATAATACACATGAGAGAATGTGCAGTGACTTAATGTCTAACATATTCAGAGATTTGAGTAGGGGTACCGAGTGATGTCTGGGGCCAGGGTTGGATATTGTCCTAATAGCAGCTTGGTGCTGAGTAATTAGAGGACGTAAATGATTTTGGGTAGTAGAACCCCAAGCACAAATACCATAGTTGAGATATGGATAGAAAAGGGAGTAATAGAGAGTCACCAGGGCAGGGCGGGGTACATAATATCTGATCTTAGAAAGAATGCCAACAGTTTTTGAAACTTTTTTTGATATATTTAGAATGTGTCCCTGGAAATTCAGCTTGTGGTCAATGAGAATGCCAAGGAATTTGCCATCTAATTTGTTACAAATTTGGGTATTGTTTATTTTGAGATTTATTTGATTAGAGGATTTATTGCCAAACAGAATATAGAAAGTTTTGTCAATGTTAAGGGTGTTTGTTGGCAGTTAGCCAAAGATGGACTTTATTTAGCTCAGTATTTACTGTGGCATTTAGAGCAAGGGGGTCAGGACTGGAGTAAATGAAGGTTGTGTCGTCAGCAAATAGAATTGGTTTGAGGTGTTGGGAGGCATTTGGAAGGTCATTAATGTAGATGAGAAAGAGGAGAGGGCCAAGTATGCTGCCCTGAGGAACACCAATGTTGAAGGGTAGGGTGGGAGAAATTGAATTATTCACAGAAACATACTGGAGCCTGTCAGTAAGGTAGGATTTGAGGTATTGCAGGGAGTGTCCTCTGACTCCATAATGATGAAATTTAAGAAGAAGGTTTTGGTGGTTGACAGTGTCAAAAGCCTTACGCAGGTCCACAAATAACCCAATAGGGAACTCATTTTTATCAAGAGCTGTATGAATCGAGTTAAGCATACTAATAAGTGCATCGTCAGTGCTTTTTTTGGGTCTGAAGCCATATTGGCAAGGGCTAAATATATTGTGTTTGGCTAGATAAGAGTAAAGCTGCTTATAGATTAGTTTTTCAAACAATTTTGACAAGTTTGGCAGGATTGATATAGGTCTGTAGTTGTTAACATCTGTGAGATCACCACATTTGTGGACAGGCGTTACTCTCGCTTTTTTTAGAATATCTGGAAAGGTTTGGAGTTCAAGTGACTTGTTGAAGAGCAATGCAATAGCAGGGGCTAAAGATCTGGAGGCTTTTTTGTAAATTAAAGTTGGTATCTCCTCAAGGGCACTAGACTTGGTGTTAAGGGAAAGGATTGTCTCATTGACATCAATGGAATTAATAGGCTTTAGGCACAGAGACTGTGGATAGTTACCTGTACGATAGTCCTTAACGTCAGTACTGGAAGATGGAATATCATTTGCAAGGGATGACCCAATAGAAGAGAAGAACCTATTGAACTCAATAGCAGACTCTGAGGCTGAAAGCTGACCATCGTTATTGGACGGGAGTGTTGGTTTGTTATTTAAAGTCTTCTATGATCCCAATATTTGTGAAATTGTGCTCCAAGTTTTTTTAATGTTGCTCTTTATTTGGGTAAATTTATCTTCGTAGTATTTAGTTTTGGCTCGTCTAATTATCTTAGACAGCAATAATGAGTAATTCTTTGAGAATTCTTTGGAGACAATTCCTAACCTATACTTCTTGTCAAGGTCATGTTTTTTATTAATGGATTTAAGTATTCCCTTTGTAAGCCAGGGATTGTTAAGCCTTTTGGTTGTGACTTGTTTTGTAAGCATAGGACAGTGGGTGTTATAAAGGCTAAGAGTTTTTTGAAGAAAAGATTGCACTGCTAGGTTGATGTCCTCTATGTTACCTAACTCGGACTCCCAGTTGACATTAGCAGCAGCAGTTATAAAATTGTCTATAGCAGTTTCATTGTGCAGCCTAAAACTTAACTCCCTTGACTCTAGAGGTGGTTTGCTAATGTTAGTTAAGAGAAATGTGGGGTAATGGTCTGTAGTGCTATCGTTGATTATACCTGATGTAAGCGGAGAGGTTATGTTTGTCCAGATGTGATCTAGAGTCGTGGCAGTACTATCAGTGATTCTAGTAGGTCTAGTGATTAAGGGTATGAGGAAGCAGGAATTCATACAGTTGCGCAAAAAAGCACCTAAATTATTGGGATCGTCTCAAAGCCCTCCAAATGTACTCACTAGAAAGAAGACGAGAGATATATCAAATAATATACACCTGGAAGATACTGGAGGGCCAAGTACCAAATCTACACAGTAAAATAACAACGTACTGGAGTGAACGATATGGAAGAAAATGTAGAATAGAACCAGTGAAGAGCAGAGGTGCCATAGGCACAATCAGAGAACACTGTATAAACATCAGAGGTCCGCAGTTGTTCAACGTCCTCCCAGCAAGCATAAGGAATATTGCCGGAACAACCGTGGACATTTTCAAGAGGAAACTAGTTTTATTCCTCCAAGGAGTGCCGGACCAACCGGGCTGTGGTGGGTATGTGGGCCTGCGGGCCGCTCCAAGCAACAGCCTAATGGACCAAACTCTCACAAGTCAAGCCTGGCCTCGGGCCGGGCTTGTGGAGTAGAAGAACTCCGAGAACCCAGTCAACCAGGTATCAACCAGGAAGCTAACAGCAGTAGGGTGTTCAGGCTCGCAGAGGTCAATGTTAAAGTCCCCTGCGATAATTAGATGGTTTTTGTTCAGTCTGTTATCGAGTATTAGATTTCTAAGGTTTGAGTTGAATTCGGACACATCAGTGTTAGGAATTCTATAGACTGCACCCACAGACAGGACAGACTCGGCACCCTTGACTCTGAAGCTGGCGAAGATATACTCCCCACAGCAGTCTCTAGTTCTAATTTCTTTTAAGCATGTTAGTTCTTGGTGGTAGTAAAGAGCAGTACCACCACCTCTCTGAAGTTAACGACAGTTGTGAATTGCCGAGTAGTTAGGCATGTTAAAGAGTTGAGTAGTATCCTCTTTCAACCATGTTTCAGTAAGTATAATAAGAGAGAATTTGTTGTCAATAGTTTCAATCAAGGCACTAACATCATTGAAGTGTTTACCTAGGAATCTAACGTTCAAGTTGATTACAGAGATATTGTGATTATGAGTTAATACATTTTTACATCATGTGCTGCAAAATATCTGCAATTTAGATCATTAAAGTGATGATTGTCAAGGATAGTGGATAAGAGGTTTAGTTCTGGGTCTATACTTGTCTGCATAAAAAAGCTAAAAAAACACTCCCATATGGTACAAAAACACTTGCCTATGGTACAAAAAACACTCCCCTATGGTACAAAAATACTTGCCTATGTTACAAAAAACACTCCCCTATGGTACAAAAAACACTCCCCTATGGTACAAAAACACTCCCCTATGGTACAAAAACACTATGGTACAAAAACACTCCCCTATGGTACAAAAAACACTCCCCTATGGTACAAAAACACTTGCCTATGGTACAAAAAACACTTGCCTATGGTACAAAAAACACTCCCCTATGGTACAAAAAACACTCCCCTATGGTACAAAAACACTCCCCTATGGTACAAAAACACTATGGTACAAAAACACTCCCCTATGGTACAAAAACAGCCATAAAAGCAGATAAAGCCTGAAATGGCCAATTTCAGCAGCACATTGCTGACATCTGCTAGGCTCTGTATACTCCTAGAATTAGTGCTAGTTAACATAATAAGTCTAAATTAACTTAACAAGTAATACTCTAACCTAATTAGTTGAATTATAATCATAAGAAAAACCCTAAAAGTTTTTTCAATATACAGGTGGACTCCATATTGAGTCAAGGTGAACCCATATACTAGACATTACCAGGTTCCTCAAACCATTAGCAACTACCCCTCCCCCTCAACATGACGTCAGCAGCACTGCTACTGACCTCTGACCACCAGGGGATAACTGGGGGTAACTATCCATTAAAAGGGAACAAGAGGCCTGGGGCTGGGGTCCATAGAATTACCCAAGTCGGCCCAAATCAGGCCAAAACTACCCAAATCGTCCTAGCATTACGTAAGTAATGAAGAAATATGGTATATTTACTTACTATAATGTTGGTGCTACACGTAGAACATGATCAAACCTATTTTTACTCTGAAATAATCTAATTTCATAACGAAATGAGACGTAAATATGTGAGAGGTGACGCCATAGGAAGTCGACGGTCCAAGCGACAATTGTGTGGAGCGACTTATCCAAGATATATGGTCGCCTGGAGAGTGTTTGCTGCCATAACAGCCTCCTGTACACAGTGATCCAGTCGTCGTATTTCATGGCTCAAATTGTCGCAAATTTAATTGGTAATATTAACAAGTAGAATGTGTATTTATAATAATATTTTTCATAAACAGCCACAAAATATTTAATATTTATTAAAAAAAAGTGTCTGGAAGTTAAATCAATTCCACATGACAATAAATTTGTTATATAGATACTAGCGTTATTCGTTGGTATGCGTTCGCTATTTAAACTACTCCAGTCCTTTTCGTTCATAGAACACCGAACCCTACACGCTCTCTGATATATTGCTTAATTAACAAATATTCACAAATAAAGATTATATTTATATATGTTATCAGAAATGCAGATATAAAATAGTTTGTGTTAATGCATCACAGAGATTATACCTTATTAGAGAGGAAAAATATTCATATTTTAAACAAGGCTTCTTGGCCGACGCTCTCCCTTTCGATGAGAACTATGACCTTTTGAAAATCAATGTTAATTGAATCTATATATTGTAAAAAACGAAGTTTTTTATGTCATCAGAAAGACATATAAGCTGCATGTTAATACTTTGGTATAAACATAACTGAAGTGAAAGTGAAGATATATGCCTTTTTATAGTTACTTGATGGCTCGCTCAGGGAGTGTGAAGGCCTGCACACAAGCCAATCAATTTTATAATTAATGTACATATATGCAAAGTAACGTCAAAGGTTTTTATTTCAGAATAAAGACAGATGTAGACGATAATGTAAATACATTTCAAGGAAAACATATCTTAAATGAAAGCAAAGATATGGTCAAATAAATAGGCAATACCACACCATCGCCAGTGTCCGGACACATGAATATTCGCATTAGGTAGGTGAAAGGAAATGTACCCAACCATTTCCATTTACGCGACCAGTTTCCGTTCTTATGTTCTTACATTTATTGAAATTTATCATCATCATCATTTACAGAAATAAATTAACATAAAAATGTAGTAATTTTAATACACAAAACAGAAGTAGATATGTATGTAAATTATGACGCAGGATAGGATCACTATTGCAGAACTATTCGCATACTTTGCGTCATTATATACAGTACTGGAATTTAAAAAAAATCGCGGAATTCAGAGATAACACCATCATTGGTGTCCAAGAAAAGTGTAAGTACTTCATTTATAATGATGTGCTGCCCGAAATCTTAGCGAAGTATCTAAAATTTACTTACTGTAAGTAATTCATGCAAATGATTGTAAAGCCGTCGCCCAGTTGGGGTTGGGTGGGTGTGGAGCACATGACTGTTAAGCTGCCGCCCAGTTGGTTGGGTGTGGAGCACATGACTGTAAAGCTGCCGCCCAGTTGGGTGGGTGTGGAGCACATGACTGTTAAGCTGCCGCCCAGTTGGGTGGGTGTGGAGCACATGACTGTAAAGCTGCCGCCCATTTGGGTGGGTGTGGAGCACATGACTGTTAAGCTGCCGCCCAGTTGGGTGGGTGTGGAGCACATGACTGTTAAGCTGCCGCCCAGTTGGGTGGGTGTGGAGCACATGACTGTTAAGCTGCCGCCCAGTTGGGTGGGTGTGGAGCACATGACTGTTAAGCTGCCGCCCAGTTGGGTGGGTGTGGAGCACATGACTATAAAGCTGCCGCCCAGTTGGGTGGGTGTGGAGCACATGACTGTAAAGCTGCCGCCCAGTTGGGTGGGTGTGGAGCACATGACTGTTAAGCTGCCGCCCAGTTGGGTGGGTGTGGAGCACATGACTGTTAAGCTGCCGCCCAGTTGGGTGGGTGTGGAGCACATGACTGTTAAGCTGCCGCCCAGTTGGATGGGTGTAGAGCAAGACTAGTAATTGGACGACTCACCATAGATGTAAAGTGCCTAGTATAGTGACTTGTGAGCCTCTTGTTGAATCACTTGTGATACAAAGATTATTGATGTGTGTATTTGTGTGGGTGATTGAATATGTATGTGAATGTATATGTATGTATATGTATATATGGAATTGACGATCACGAAACAATAATCATTTGTATGCGGAAAATTCCATATTTCATTTCTGTGGATTTACCGCATATGTATATATATGTACATGTATGTATGATTATGTGTACATGTATATATAACATTAATAAGAAGAAATGAAGATGAAGAAATGATAAAAAGAATGGCAATAGTGGATAGTAGTAACACACTTAAGAATTATTCAGTAATAAATACAAACTCGTCCTTCACCTATGATAAAGGAAAGTCAACTTGGAAGGATTCAATTTACATGAGATTAAGATTAGGATACAAATATATCTGGCAATACGGAGTTGATGTCAGTGAAAAAGATAAGGATTGTAAATTATGTAGTATGCCGCACGCCCACACCTTAGAACATTATGTATTAGAGTGTCAACTTATTGATAACTATAGAAATAAGGAAATAAGTAATGTACCACATCAAATTGTTTGTAAGTGTGATAATGGTATGATAGACAGTATACTTAGGAGCTACAAAAATTTTGCCCCAAGAGTGTATCAATTAGATGCTGTACTTACTATATTAACCTGCAATGTTAAATGGGATTCTTGTAATGTTAATTGTCTATTTGTACTTACTGAATTTGTGCGCCCCTTGAGGGACTTGAAGTAGAGGGGGTAGAAATAGCCTAAGTTACTCTATCCCTTTGAAATCTATTTTTTTCTTGTCTCAATAAACATACTTGAACTTGAACTGTAACTATTTGTGGCTTCCTGACCATAAAGTTACCGCCGCAGAGGGTAAGAGACCGGATGTACCCCATATACAAGCCGCACTAGCTATTAGTTCATAAAAGCTGACAACTTACCCAGATAAACAATACTTCCTAATTATATATATATGCAAATAATACAATTGAAATGTTTAAAACCTGATTATATATATGTATCATGTGGACAATTTTTAATGTAATTTTTTCTCCTGATATTCGGGTTCTTTATTATGCTTCATCTTGAGGCAAAGCCCAATAACTTACGCCATATTGATGCTCTGTCCACAGATCATTCTCTCTCTCTCAAATCATATACATTGATGGTTTCCTACACCGCCACACGGGTGCAGCTGCAAGTGCAGTTGCCTCTACCCATCAAACAGAACTATTTGCCTTGCTTGTTACACTAAAATGTGTACAAGTGTGTGTGTCTATGTATGTATTAACACGATGTACTGAACGGGGTGAGAATAGCTTGAGCTACCTCATCCCTTTGTGTGTATTTTACCTCAATAAACTTATTTCAATTTCAAATTCAATTCAAGTCTCCAAACTTGATGCATTAATTGTGATTTTCTACCATCCTTCATTAATTGTAAGTAATTTCTATCATCCTTAATTGCGCGCAACTCTTTAAGACACAATTGTAACATGACCGTGTCCGAAGCTAGACAGAAAAACACAACATTATTAGTGATGGTAACATAATCCATTTTATGTGAAACCATCTTCGTTGACCTCCGAAACTTGAGGAATGGTCCAGAAAATAGCTACTAAAGTTTAAGTCAAGTGTGAAGATACTTTAGTTGATACTTAGATACTTCCAATAAGTGTAAACATAAGTGCTGACGATGCTACCTTCATCTATTCATACCCCAACCCAAACGCACTATATAATAATGAAAATAACAGATTTAAAAAGTCCACTCATGGATGTAAACTAACAAACTCACATTAAACATAAAAAAGACCGACTACTATTTTTGTTCGGAAGTAAATCCTGAAACCAAATTCAACTTCATATACACAATGTTAACATTAGCAATAATGATTATTGAAAGTTCCTTGACCTATACATAGACAAGAGACTGAACTTCAGCATCCACATACAACACATATGTGGGTGTATACACACACACACACACACACACACACACACACACACACACACACACACACACACACACACACACACACACACACACACACACACACACACACACACACACGCGCGCGCACACACACACACGCACACACACACACACAGTTGAGAGGCGGGACCAAAGAGCCAGAGCTCAACCCCCGCAAGCACAATTAGGTGAGTACAATTAGGTGAGTACACACACACGCACACACACACACACACACACGCACACACACGCATGGTGTTAGTGGTGTATGGTGTTAGTGGTGTATGGTGTTAGTGGTATATGGTGTTAGTTGTGTATGATGTTAGTGATGTATGGTGTTAGTAGTGTATGATGTTAGTGGTGTATGGTGTTAGTGGTATATGGTGTTAGTTGTGTATGATGTTAGTGGTGTATGGTGTTAGTAGCGTATGGTGTTAGTGGTGTATGGTGTTAGTGATGCATGGTGTTAGTGGTGTATGGTGTTAGTGGTGTATGGTGTTAGTGATGTATGGTGTTAGTGGTGTATGGTGTTAGTGGTGTATGGTGTTAGTGGGGTATGGTGTTAGTGATGTATGGTGTTAGTGATGTATAGTGTTAGTGGTGTATGGTGTTAGTGGTGTATGGTGTTAGTGGGGTATGGTGTTAGTGGTGTATGGTGTTGGTGGTGTATGATGTTAGTGGTGTATGGTGTCAGTGGTGTATGGTGTTAGTAGTGTATGATGTTAGTGGTATATGGTGTTAGTAGTGTATGATGTTAGTGGTGTATGGTGTTAGTGGTGTATGGTGTTAGTGATGCATGGTGTTAGTGGTGTATGGTGTTAGTGGTGTATGATGTTAGTGATGTATGGTGTTAGTAGTGTATGATGTTAGTGGTGTATGGTGTTAGTGGTGTATGGTGTTAGTGATGCATGGTGTTAGTGGTGTATGGTGTTAGTGGTGTATGATGTTAGTGATGTATGGTGTTAGTGGTGTATGATGTTAGTGATGTATGGTGTTAGTAGTGTATGATGTTAGTGGTGTATGGTGTTAGTAGCGTATGGTGTTAGTGGGGTATGGTGTTAGTAGTGTATGGTGTTAGTGATGTATGGTGTTAGTGGTGTATGGTGTTAGTAGTGTATGGTGTTAGTAGTGTATGGTGTTAGTGGTGTATGGTGTTAGTAGTGTATGGTGTTAGTGGTGTATGGTGTTAGTGGTGTATGGTGTTAGTGATGTATGGTGTTAGTGGTGTATGGTGTTAGTAGTGTATGGTGTTAGTTGTGTATGGTGTTAGTGGTGTATGGTGTTAGTGATGTATGGTGTTAGTGGTGTATGGTGTTAGTTGGGTATGGTGTTAGTGATGTATAGTGTTAGTTATGTATGGTGTTAGTGGTGTATGGTGTTATTGGTGTATGGTGTTAGTGGTGTATGGTGTTAGCTGATGTGTGGCGCGGGTTGGACAATAAGTTATGCCTTAGAATAACTTATTCTTACTAATCATAACTTAGTAACCTTCATTCTGAGGTTAGGTAATGATGATAGAGTTACAAGATACGAGCTAGATGGTGTTGAGATTGCGAAGTCGGATTGCGAAAGGGATCTGGGAGTTATGATTAGTAAGAATTTAAAACAAAAGAATCAATGCCTTTGTTCTTATGTTCTTACTTTGGTATAGCCATGCCCTAATCCAGCTTAATATAGCACCCCCAATACCATGAGCCTCTATCTTTTTAATCAGTCTTTCATGTGGCACTGTATCAAAAGATTTGCTAAAGTCAAGGTACACAACACCACAATCCTTACCACTATCAACTGCCTCAACTATGCTAGAATAAAAAGATAGCAAATTTCTTAAACATGAACGGCCATTTGTAAAACCATGTTGCGACTCATTTATTAATTTACGTTTTTCAAGATGAAGACGAATTTTATTTGCAATTATTGATTCGAGTAACTTTCCCACAATAGACGTTAGGCTAATTGGCCCATATTTTGACGCAAGTGATCTATCTCCTTTCTTAAAAATTGTTATTTTTACGTGGGAGGCAATGATGTTGGTCGAGTTAGGAGTGAGGAACTGATTCAGAGGTATAAAACAGCCATAGAATTAGTTAGGAGCAAGGGAGGAATCCCGATCATATGTGGCATTCTTCCAAGAAAGTGAGTGGGAAATGAATGGATGTCGAGGGCACTTGGTGTCAATTGCCGGCTGGAAAGATATTGCAAATCAAATGCAATATATTTCATAGACAACTGGGAACACTTCTATGGAGGAAATGAAATGTATGCTCGTGATGGGGTGCATCTATCGAGAGCTGGGGTTGTTGCTGTTGCGAACTCGTTGGAACCAGTGGTTAGAGGTGTTTGTTTGGGTTTAAACTGTTAGTAGATAGAGGTATGGGAATTGATTTGGAGGAAGGAGGTAATAAAAGTATGTGTTTGTGGGAGAAAGGAATTGGCAAAATGATCAGGGAAAGAGAAGGGCCTCAAAATAACAATTCACTTAGGGTATATTACACTAACAGTAGAAGTCTAAGAAATAAAATTAACGAATTAAATGCTCATGTCTGCACAGAAAAAATAGATATTATTGCACTTACCGAAACGTGGATGAATGTAGAAAATAGAGAACTATTAGCTGAATATCAAATAAATGGATTTAAACTATTTCACACAGATAGATATATTAGACGAGGAGGTGGAGTAGCCATATATGTTAGGGACAATTTGAAATGTAGTCTCAAAGAGGGAATCAAAACTGAGCCACACACACATCCATCTGTATCCCAGTCATTTTACTATGTTAATCTTATGTAATTTATTCTTAAGCTTAATAACATTATTTAAATGTGCTAAATTTCCATTTAGATATATATATATATATATATATATATATATATATATATATATATATATATATATATATATATATATATATATATATATATATATATATATATAAATATATATATATATATATATATATAAATATATATATATATATATATATATAAATATATATATATATATATATATATATATATATATATATATATATGTATATATATATATATATATATATATATATATATATATATATATATATATATATATATATATATATATATATATATATATATTATTAAATATGACCGAAAAAGTAAGATTAATAATTCTAACACGAATTTTCTCAATCTTTCGTACATTTCTTTTCACTGTTGGCGGTAAATCAAAAATCATTTCTCCAAAATTCATTTTTATTTCTAGTCTGACGCGACACGAGCGCGTTTCGTAAAACTTATTACATTTTATCTTATTATCTTATTACACGGGCCACAGGGATAAGAGCCTCGTTGGACATAGAATCGCTGTTTACCAACGTACCTGTGGACGAGACAATCGGAATGATAGCCGACAGTGTATCGTGATCCAGCTTGTACTCCTCTTGACATTCCAGAAAATATTCTGAGGAAACTACTCCAAGCTTGTACTAAAGAGGCACCCTTCTTGAGCCCGGATGGGCACATGTATAAGCAAGTAGATGGGGTCGCCATGGGTTCTCCCCTAGGTGTCCTGTTTGCAAACTTCTACATGGGTACCATCGAGCAAAAAGTCTTAGTCGACATGAACTTGAAACCGGCCATATACTGCAGGTATGTTGACGACATTTTTTCACAGGTACCTGATGTCAGACATCTGCAGGAGCTGAAGGAGGCATTTGAGCAGAGTTCCGTGCTGCGTTTCACTTACGAGACGGAAAAGGATGGGAAGCTGCCCTTTCTAGATGTAACAGTCATGGAAAAGGGCGGAGGTTTCCACACTGCAGTCTACACTAAGGAAACAAACATAGGAATATGCCTAAATGCCAACAGCGACTGCCCAGACAGGTACAAGAGGAGTGTTGTTAACGCATATGTCGACCGTGCTCTCAGCCACAGCTCAGAATGGAAGCAAGTCGACGAAGAACTCTGTAGGGTAAGGCAGGTCCTAGTCAATAACGGCTTCTCCAATGGTTTCGTCGAAGACATCATAAGAAGGAAAGTGAAAAGCCATGCAACCTCTGAAGAGACAACTAACACAACACCTATACCCCCTATTAGACTATTTTACAGGAACTTCTTTTCCACAGCTCATAAAATGGAGGAAAGGGTCCTGAAAAATATTGTTAATAGAAACGTTATCCCTACAGACAAAAATCAGAGGATACAACTGACGATTTACTATAAAACCAGAAAAACGGCCAGCCTACTCATGAGAAACTCTCCAGACACAAAACAGAACGCTTTAAAAGAGACTAACGTCGTCTATGCCTTCAAATGCCCTCTTGGGGACTGTAAGCTCCAAAATACCCAGTATATAGGCAAGACAACAACATCTCTTTCTAGGCGTTTAACGATTCATAACGATGCATGCAAACGATGCTTAATGGAGCCCTGCATAATGCAGGGCTCCATTAAGGAACATATAATCTCTTCCCACAACCAAACCATCGCCAGAGAAATCCTAGTAAACAACACAGAAATCATCGATAGATACAGCGATAGCAGCCGGCTTGACGTTTGCGAGGCACTACACATCAAGAAGTCAACACCAGCAATCAACAGCCAATTATTGCACAACTATATTCTACCCACCTCAAGACTCCGCTCCAATATAGAAGCATCAAGAAATATGGACCAATAGGCTTTCTACAAACACTTCTATTCAATATCCATTGTTTCGTGTTCTGTCTTGTGTTGATGAAATTAATACCCTATTAATACCACTTCTTGTTCTGTCTTGTGTTGATGAAATTAATACCCTATTAATGCCACATCTTGTTCTGTCTTGTGTTAATGCCACATCACCCCTTCCACCTCACTCAAATGTAGATATAAAATCGGAGATGCGTAAGTTCTATTCAGTTGTGTATTTGTGAACTAAAGTCTTTGAAAATGTAATAAGTTTTACGAAACGCGCTCGTGTCGCGTCAGACTAGAACTAAAAATTAATTTTGGAGAATTGAATTTTTATTTACCTCCAACAGTGAAAAGAAATGTACGAAAGATTGAGAAAATTCGTGTTAGAATTATTAATCTTACTTTTTCGGTCATATTTAATAATATATGTCTACAGGAAAGACTGCTACCAAAATATACTAATATATATATATATATATATATATATATATATATATATATATATATATATATATATATATATATATATATATATATATATATATTATGTTTCCAAATTTCTGATGATACACAACATATTGTGGTTTATAATTAAGTTCTTATTAATAGTGATCCTGCATCAAAATTAACAATGTTCAAATTCGGTTTTGTATGTTAAAATTAACTACATTTTTATGTTAATTTCTTTCTGTAAATAATGATGATAAAGTGCAATAAAGGTATGATTGAGACAATGTTAAATCGTTAAATCCTAAATATATCTTGATTCTTATACTTGAAATATTAAATGAACGTATAGTGTGTAGTGTAGTGTTTCAATTATTATTAACAGGGAAGGGTTGGGGGTAATGGTTCATATGTCCACATTCGAATGCCCCTCTTCCCAGGACTGGGGGTGCGGGAGTGTACAATAAACTATACCCACCTCCGGCAGCAGCTTGTCGAAGGCGGAAGTGGAGTCTAGGCCGTTTGTCATGAAAATTATAGTGTGATGGCTCTTATTTTAATTATGGGTACATAAGATTATGCCTTTATTCTTAATTTATATTACAATGCTGGTAAAATACACTTCTTGATGAGTATGGAGTACAAATGAACTCATTGTGTACCCTATACTCGCAGGATGAGTATTGGGTACACAATAAACTACCACTCACATCACGGGTATGGGTTGCACAAGAAACTATCGGAGAGCAGAGTATGGAAAGCAAAATAAACAAAGATTCACACGATGAGAAAGGGTTCCACAATGTCCTATGACTCACAGGATGAGTATGAGGTGCATAATAAATTACCATTCATAGGATGAGTATGGGTTTCACAATAAACTAAAGGTAACAGGATGAGCATGGGTTGCACAAACTATTGGTAACAGGATGGGTATGGGTTGCACAATAAATTACTGTGCTAGGATGAGTGTGAGTAGGATATATATATATATATACAAACATATTGTGGTTTATAATTAAGTTCTTAATAGTGATCCTATCCTGCATCATAATTTATTTATATATATATATATATATATATATATATATATATATATATATATATATATATATATATATTGTGACTGTAACGCGTTGGTGTTCGGCTGTTCAAAGCTAGGGGTATGGCCTCGTCACATAGAATAAAAAAAATAGAAAATCTGGAACTTCGTCTGTGGTAAGGTAAGGAGAAGACACACAAAACACAAGTAAATTTTAACAATGAAATTTTAATTACGTTAAATAAACAAAGCATGAATAAAATGGACATACAAATTCGTATAATAAAATCAATCAATCAAAATAATAAGAAGAATTAAATGACAAAATGAAAAGTTACGTTAAGACAAGTGAGTAATAACAAGCTGTGCAATATACAATAAAATGAGAGGTGCAGGAATATTGGCTTTAAGCTATCACCTCTCTTAGTACACGTAAGCCAAAGCTCAGTCTACCAGGAAGAAGTGTTAACCGTATGAAAGCACTGAACATTCTGAGGACTGAGGTCGTGGCGGCCCCAGACATCAAGTAGTATGGTGGGTGGAGTGCAGTTGCAGCCAGACCGGCGGCCAATCAGCGAGGAGCCGGCAACAAGACAGGTAGTTTGGCGGTTTGAGGTGAGGCAGGTGTTCCTGGCTGCATACGTTTTGCTCTTTGGCAAACCTTGGAGATGTTGTTGTCGTTGTTGGACATTTCTTCCATAGTAGTTTTATATAGATGTATCGACGTATTTTTGGAGGGAAGAGCAGGCTCAATCTCTTGAAGGAGATTATCGTCACAACTCTCCCCCAAAGCCTGCGGTTCTGGAAGAAGTACGTCGTTATGTGGTGGAGTAATGGATGGAGTCGCTTCTACTTCATAAACTCTGGAGAGATCATGGGCTAAGATGTTGTCGGAATCTTGGTATAGCGTGTCTCCAGGTTGAATTTCTGCAGTTAGCAAGCCCATAGTAGAAGACGTTGAGATGAGAAGTGGGCGTGCTGCAGGAGGTGTAGGGTGGTGTGGTCCGTGTTGATGGTAGACCGAGCACTTTTCAGGTGTGGAGTGAAGTGCTGGAGCTTCAGGATGATGAAGAGTAGCTCCTTGCCAATTGTTCCGTAGTTCCTTGTAGCAGTAGTCGCTGACAGGTGTATTCTTCTCGCCTCGTTGCTGCATCACGACACCACCAACGTCGGTACCACTGGCGTCGACATGGAGGATGAAGGGCTTATCTGACGAGGTGAGAGTGGAATTAGAATAGGGCAAAGGAGCACGATTATTATCCTGAAAGTATTTGGGAAGATCATTAAGGATTTCGGAATTAGAAAGCGCTGACTCCTTGTCAGTGCTTTCGGGAGGAGAAGCTGGGAAGGTCTCACTGTGGATGTAGGGTTCTGTGAAGGTAGAACAGTTAATCAGGACAGTGGGAGGAGTACCATTATATTGCTTCAGGAGGTTGACGTGGCACAGCTGGGTCTTCCGCCGCCTATCTGGAGTCTCTATGACGTAGTTGTTGTTATTTCTGCACTCTTTGACGCGGTAGGGTCCTGAAAACCTGTTTTGTAAAGGTGAACCTGGGATAGGGAAGTATGCTAGAATGAAGTCTCCTGGCTTAAATTTTCGTACTTTGCTGGTCTGGTCGTAATGAGTCTTCATCCTCTCCTGGGCTTTCAATAGATTATCATGGGCAAAACGGTGGACTCTCTCTAGAATGTGTTGAAGGTTTTGAAGAAACTGGGGCACATTCTGATGCTCACTGAAGGTGGCATCTCTGACAGAGTCTTTGAAAGCCTTAAGGGGAGTACGGCACTTACGGCCGTAGAGCATCTCATAAGGAGATACTCCTAGGGACTCATTGGGGAAACTTCTGTAAATACACATTATAAGGTCGATTTGCTTATCCCAATCCTTAGAGGTTTCACTACAAAACTTTTTCAAGAGTGCTTTGATAGTCTGATGACTACGTTCAAGAGAACCCTGTGAAACAGGATGATAGGGGCTGGACAATACCTGTTTGATGTTGAACTCCTCCAGTGTCCTTTTGAAGAGATCACTGGTGAAGTTGGTACCACAGTCGCTCTGAATCTCCCTGGGAAATCCGTATTGAGTGAAGATCTTCAATAGATGTTTTATAACCGTAGCAGCCGTGATGTTCTTCACTGGAACTGCTATGGGAAATCTGGTGGTAGGACACAGGATGGTTAGGATGTAGGCGTTACCTGAACTGGTCCGAGGTAAAGGACCAACACAGTCTATTATGAGTCTGTGGAAAGGTTCCGCAGGCACCTGTATGGGAATCAGTGGCGATCTGGGAATGGAGATGTTCGGTTTGCCTGCCATCTGACATGTATGACACTGTTTTACGTACTGTTTGACGCTATTTACCATACCTGGCCAGTAGTAGTCTTGGCGAATTCCATGGTAAGTCTTGTTGAAGCCGTAGTGGGAGAGTGCTCCGTGGGCCAGGTGTAGAATAGTGGGCCGCAGGCTGGTAGGAATCACAAGTTGTTCGATGTTGGCCCAATCGTCCTCCTCCTTCAGTTTACTGGGCCTATATCTGCGGTAGAGCAAGTCGTTCTCTAGGAAGAACCCAGGAATACTGTCGGGTTGAGTCTCAGCCTGGAAAAACAATGGTGTTAAAGTAAGATCTTCCCTCTGCAACTTACGGAACTCCAACTTGGTCAGATTCGGGGGTAGTTTCTGAGGGTCTTGAGGGACAGCGGTAGCAGTAGAGTCAGCTGGCTGTGGACGTGCGGCTTGTGCACGGGTGGTCACGAGAACCGGAGGAGAAACTTCATCACTCTCTTGAACCTCTGCTGGAACATACGCTAGAATAGGGCTAATTGGCACAGAGTTACACACCTGGGGTTTGTCCATGACGATCAGGTTGGTTGGTTGCAGGTCTTCTGCCAAGTCGTTGCCTAGGAGAAGTTGCACTCCAGGCATGGCAAAAGGCTTTTCCCTGACGGCGACTTGGACTTCTCCGTTCACGTAGGGACAATCCAGGTGGACTCTGGCGAGAGGGTATGGAGTGGTAGCAGTGAGGTCAGTGATGAAGACAGTTTCTCCGGTGTAGACGATGTTGGGCACAGCCGACTTCAAGATGATCGATTGAAGAGCCGCTGTGTCCCTCAAGATCTTCAATTTGAAACGTCCCTCCGGATTTGAACCGTTGGCAGAGACAGTTCCAGTATACAGGTGGTTACTGAAAAGAGAAAGATCATTAACATCAACACCAACATTCATCACAGGCTTACCGGACTTAGGAGGAGTTGGTTTGGGTTTTTGTGGGTCAGTGGTTCCCTTGTATTGAGACTTACCACACTTGTCTATGGTATGTCCATAGAGTCTACAATATTTGCAGTACAATTGCGAGCCAGCTTGATCGGGGCTCACTTTCTCGTAACTGTACCACGACTTCTTACTGGAGGATGGTTCGGGTGTCAGCCGGTGGATGAGGCTGTAAGTGTCAGCCGACTTAGCACACTTCAGGTAGTCGGTTTCTTCTTTATCTGCTAAGTAGAGACGGACAGGAGGCGGCACACGTCTCAAGAATTCTTCAACTAGCATCAGGTTGACGAGTTCTGTGAAAGTAGAGACATGTGCTGCTTCCAGCCATTTCATGAAATATCTCCGTTTTGTGTTAGCAAACTCAAGGAAGGTAGTGGTACTTGCCTTCAGGTGGTCACGGAATTTCCTTCTATAACTTTCTGTAGAGAGTAGGTAGGCGTCCAACACTGCTTGTTTCAGAGTGTGGTAGTCATTCTCAGACGCCAAAGTACTGAGTGTGACTGCAGCTCTACCTGTAAGATGGACTCTGAGAAGTGTGGCCCATTGGTCGACAGGCCAACTGAGTTGATTAGCAAGGGTTTCAAAGGTGGTAAAGAACACATCAACTTCTGCTTCTACAAAGGATGGCATTAACTTACTTGCATGTGATATATTAAAACTGACGGGAAGATTGGCAGTAGCTTGCTGGCGTTGAGCGAGGTGTGAAGTTTCCAACGTGTATTCTCGTTGACGACACTCTAGAGCCAGAGTCGCTTGTTGCTTGTCATGTTCGCGTTGCATCTCTAACTCGCGTCGTTTGGTTTCAAGCTGTACTTGTTCCCGCTCACGGAGTGTTTCAAGCTGTACGCGTTCCCGCTCCTGGAGTAAGGCAATCTCACGTTCTTGTTCTTCTCTTCGTATGGCAGCTGCTTCCCTTTGCTGCTCACGTTCAATCTTGGCCAGCTCTAGTTTGAGTTTCAGCGTTGCCAAATCAGTTTTATCTGCAATATAGTAAGTTTCATGAGTTTCAGAGTCGATCTTACCTTGCTCTAAATAGTAATCCAGCAACAGGTTGTGTAGGTCATTTTTGTTGGCTTGGTAGGGAACTTCTAGTTGATACTCATGTGCAAGAGTTTGTAATTCAGTCCTCTTGGCACGACTTGAAGTCCCTATTTCACCTGCTGGATTTGCACGGAAAGCTTGGAGACGAAACATGGTGAAATTAGCAAATAAATGTAACACGAATATTCAGTTATAGTGAATGTCAGAAACAGGACAACGTGGCAACTGGTACCTATCCTGTGAGATCTTTAACAATTAAAGTTAAGTACAAGATGTTAAATGATTAATTTAAATCAAGGGCGCAGGAAATCTTGTACCCGGTACTCATGTAAGAGGATAAGGGCAAGAAAATCCTACTAACAAATGAAACAAGAGTTTCGAAAACAAATGAAACAGTTAATTGCCTCAAAAGTAAAATTGGTAGTCCAAGGATGTAGGCATACCTTGCCGAGTCTCTATAGGACATAAAGCAAGTTTTTCCTACTGAATTAAATATGATACTTACAGAATTAGCGAACTTTTGTGCTCTGAAAAAGTAAGCTAATTCCCTACCGTTGTATGTATCATCATCTCTGACTGACGTGTAGGGGTGCGAGGTGTCAACTGGTGACGAGAACTGCTGCTGAGGTCCCAATTCAGCAACTAAAGTTCGAGCTAGAGGAACTATGGCCCTCTTTGTCCTCCTACAGTCAGATTGCAGAAGATTGGGTGCTCTTGACCCGGGGCAGACCACAGTACCAGGGTACCAATATGATGATCTGTCAAAATGAGAAATATCCAAGGGACAAAGATGGTAAACACGAGTAATAACACGGAGGGAGAGATGACCAATTAAGAGTATGACTGCGGCCTACAGTCACCACGTAATCCAAAGTTGTCTCACCTTCACCATATGTTACTCTCGTAATGCACAATACACCGCACCATATAAAAATGAAATTGAATATGAAAAATAGTAAAAGCTACATTAACAAAGTTAATTACGCTTACCATAAATTACCACTTGGCACCAGTACCTGAGTGAAGCTCCTAGGACAGGCCCCCATATAATATGTGACGGTAACGCGTTGGTGTTCGGCTGTTCAAAGCTAGGGGTATGGCCTCGTCACATAGAATAAAAAAAAATAGAAAATCTGGAACTTCGTCTGTGGTAAGGTAAGGAGAAGACACACAAAACACAAGTAAATTTTAACAATGAAATTTTAATTACGTTAAATAAACAAAACATGAATAAAATGGACATACAAATTCGTATAATAAAATCAATCAATCAAAATAATAAGAAGAATTAAATGACAAAATGAAAAGTTATGTTAAGACAAGTGAGTAATAACAAACTGTGCAATATACAATAAAATGAGAGGTGCAGGAATATTGGCTTTAAGCTATCACCTCTCTTAGTACACGTAAGCCAAAGCTCAGTCTACCAGGAAGAAGTGTTAACCGTATGAAAGCAATGAATATTCTGAGGACTGAGGTCGTGGCGGCCCCAGACATCAAGTAGTATGGTGGGTGGAGTGCAGTTGCAGCCAGACCGGCGGCCAATCAGCGAGGAGCCGGCAACAAGACAGGTAGTTTGGCGGTTTGAGGTGAGGCAGGTGTTCCTGGCTGCATACGTTTTGCTCTCTGGCAAACCTTGGAGATGTTGTTGTCGTTGTTGGACATTTCTTCCATAGTAGTTTTATATAGATGTATCGACGTATTTTTGGAGGGAAGAGCAGGCTCAATCTCTTGAAGGAGATTATCGTCACAATATATATATATATATATATATATATATATATATATATATATATATATATATATATATATATATATATATATATATATATATATATATATATATATATATATATATATATAATTAGGAAGTAATGTTTATTTGGGTAAGTTGTCAGCTTATATGAACTAATAGCTAGTGTGGCTTGTATATGGGGTACATCCGGTGTCTTACCCTCGACGGTACCCTCCTTACCCTTATCCGCGGCGGTACCTTTATGGTCAGGAAGCTACGGATATTTACAATGGGGCTCGGTCAGTCAATATGATTCCTTTGACATCACTAAACTGTAACTCTTATGTATTCTGTTCTCGTATTGACAATTTGAATGACATCAAGAATATTTTGAATATCTTCTGACATAGATGGTGCTGTAGTTGATTGTTGTTCATGACTTGTCCAATGGGTCATTAGCATCGCTCAGATTAGTGGGAAGAAATTCTTGCTGCAACAATGTGTGTTCTCAGAGCTAACTAGGGTAACTAAAATACTTATTTCCTAAATAAATACTTTAATTGTAAATATTTGAAAATATATGGTATGTTTCAGAATTTCTGACGATATAAAACATATTGTGGTTTATAATTAAGTTCTTAATAGTGATCCTATCCTGCATCATAATTTACATAATATCTACTTCTGTTTTGTGTATTAAAATGACTACTTTTTATGTTAATTTCTTTCTGTAAATGATGATGATGATAAAGTTCAGTAAATGTAAGTAAGAACATAAGAATGACGGTAACTGCAAAAGACTTATTGGCCCATACGAGGCAGATAATGCCTTTGATAAGTAATTACCAAAGAAGGCACCAAGCCGGGAAGGCTGTGTAGCACAATCAAATAAGTCAACTGCTCCTGAAGAGGACGGTATTACTTACAGTTTACTGAGATTAGTCTCACAAGTACCAGGTAATCCACTTTTAGTGTTGTACAGAATGAGTTTAAGTGAAGGAGTATTACCTGATGATTGGACAGTGTCATTGTTCCCATCCCCAAAGCACACTCAGATAATTATAGACCCATATCTCTAACATAATTTTGTCTATTAGCACAGTTTTCGGCGTGAATGCATTTTGGTTCTACAAGGTAGCCAACTCCATCAAAATATTAAATATGTACCCAACTCAATTAACGATTAATCAACCAATTACTCCATGGGATAACTTGGATCTAGCAGTTGATTTTGTAAATGCACCCAAGAAAGATAATGTACACTCTACATTATTAAAACAGTTAACACTGTGAAGCATCACTGAAAGTACTCAGAGTATGGGTAACGATGTGTATCAGTGCTATACCGACGGTTCTGTAGAAGAAGGTGGACGATGTACCGGATGTGCATGTAATATATTTGAACAATCTTCTCTCGTACATACATGAATGAAGCGCTATGCTAAACTGTGTAATTACTATTTGAGTACTGGAACACTTGATGATATATTGAACTTGTACCCTAGATTGACCATGTAACGTATCAATTATACAATGAATGTATGTGATGTAACTCTATAACCTGAGCTTGTGAAAGCACCTTAATCACCTTCAGTGATTAAGTGCTTAATTGCACACTAGTTTCTCTATCAGTTATCTCACCTTGTCAGAGCAAAAGAGACAAATATATGTGTATGTATGTGTGTATATATGTATGTATATATATGTATATGTACGCATACGTCTGTGTGTGTATATGTATGTGTATAAAGTATATGTGGAAGCTGGTCAGAATTCAATTTCACCTTTGTAAATGCACGTTAATGACACTATGTAAAAGACACATCGAACACTTTATGTAGGGCATACGTAAATCTGTGTATTTATGTATTTACGTATGTAGCTTAGCCTAGCATTTTAAAAACACTACAATCACCTTATGTGGTTAATTGTTCAATAAATCCCTGAACTATATGTTTAACAAATCTCTAACCCTATCAATGGAGTTAGTTAGTTTAGTTCTTATATTATGCACCCTATACCCATCTTGTGGGCGGTAGTGGAAAGGGTTAGAGTCCATGGCGGACTGAAGAAAATGTATATATGCTGCTTAGCATTGTTAATGTGTGGCCACGTCTGTGGTAGAAAATAATACAAAAAATCAAATAAAGGTATTATTGAAACTTTATAGGAAAACATTAAATCCTAAATATATCTTTAATATTATACTTGAAATATTGTATACTTTGCTCTCTCCATCGTACTTCTGCACCTGCTGGCAAGTGGTGCGGTGCAGTGTGCAGGTGATGTTCATTACTGGGTGAGCTGGCAGGTGGTGCTCACCTGCCAGCTCACCCAACGAAAATTTGGTTTTTAATACACTTACACATTTATTGGGTCTTTCCTTCACCTTCATTCAAGCACTAGGGTATTACAGTAAGTGTTTTAATTATAATATTTATTAACGTTATTATTTTTAATTTTTATTATTATTAGTATTATTATTAACAGGAGAGGATCGAGTGTGTGTGTGTGGGGGGGGGGGGGGTATAATGGTACACATGTCCACATCCCAATGCCCGCCCTTCCAGGACTGGGGGTGCGGGGGTGTACAATAAACTATACCCACATCCGGCGGCAGCTTGTCGAAGGCGGAAGTGTAGCCTAGAGAATTTGTCATGATAATTAGTGATGACTCTTATTTTGATTATGGGTCCGTAATCCAGTTAAGCCTTTATTCTTAATTTATATTACAATGCTGGTAAAATACACTTCTTGATGATGAGTATGGAGTACAAATGAACTCATTGTGTACCCAAGTTCAAGTTCAAGTATGTTTATTGAGATAAGCAATAAATACATCTCAAAGGGATAGAGTAGCTTAGGCTATTTCAACCCCCCCTCTAATTCAAGTCCCTCAAGGGGCGCACAAATTCTGTGACTACAAATAGACAAATAACATTACAAGAATCCAAACAAGAATTGTGTACCCTATACTCACAGGATGAATATAGGGTACACAATAAACTACCACTCACATCATGGGTATGGGTTGCACAAGAAACTATCGCGCAGAGGATGAATATGGAGAGCAAAGTAAACAAAGATTCACACGATGAGAAAGGGTTGCGCAATGTCCTATGACTCACAGAATGAGTATTAGCTGCACAATAAACTACAGGTCACAGGATAAGTATGGGTTGCACAATAAATTACAGATCACAGGTCATATTTACGTCTATGGGCTGCACAAACTACCGGTAACAGGATGAGTATGGGATGCACAATAAATTACGGGTCACAGGATGAGTATGGGTTGCACAAACTACTGGTAACAAGATGAGTATGGGATGCACAATAAATTACCGCACAGAGGATGAGTATAGGGTGCACAAACTGGTTGGGTAAATGGAAATGGTTGGGTACATTTCCTTTCACCTAATGCGACTATTCATGTGTCCGGACACCAGCGATTGTGTGGTATTGGCTATTTATTTAACCATAACTTTGCATTCATTTAATAATTATATTAAGATATGTTTTCCTTGAAATGTAGTTACATTATCGTCTACATGGCTTTATTCTGACATAAAGACCTATGGCGTTACTTTGCATATATGCAAAGTAATTATAAAATTGATTGGCTTGTGTGGAGGTCTTCACACTCCCTGAGCGAGCCATCAAGTAACTATAAAAAGGCATATATCTTAACTTTCAATTCAGTTATATTTATGCCAAAGTATTAACATGCAGCTTATATTTATGTCTTTATGATGACATAGAAAACTTCGTTTATTACAATATCTAGATTAAATTAACATTGATCTTCGGAAGGTCATAGTTCCCATATCGGTAAGGAGAGCGTCGGCCATGAAGCCTTGTTTAAAGTATGAATATTTTTCCTCTCTAATAAGGTATAATCTCTGTGATGGATTCACAAAAACTATTTTATATCTGCCTTTCTGATAACATATACAAATATAATCTTTATTTGTGAATATTTGTTAATTAAGCAATATATCAGAGGGCGTGTAGGGTTCGGTGTTCAATGAACGAAAAGGACTGGATCACTGTGTACAGGAGGCTGATATGGCAGCAAACACTCTCCTGGCGACCATATTTCTTGGATAAGTCGCTCCACACAATTGTCGCTTGGACCGTCGACTTCCTATGGCGTCACCTCTCACATATTTACGTCTAATTTCGTTATGAAATTAGATTATTTCAGAGTAAAAATAGGTTTGATCATGTTCTATGTGTAGCACCAACATTATAGTAAGTAAATATGCCATATTTCTTCATTACTTACAATACAATACAATACAATTTTATTTAGGTAAGGTACATACATACAATAAATATTTACAAGGATTTTTTGACTTATAGGTAGAGCTAGTACATACAATGCCTAAAGCCACTATTACGCAAAGCGTTTCGGGCATACATTACTTACGTAATGCTAGGACGATTTGGGTAGTTTTGGCCTGATTTGGGGTGATTGGAGTAATTCTATGGACCGCTGGGGCCTACAGACGGGAGACGGTGTTGTTGTGGTGAAGGCTAACACCTTCGTACACCCGGCACCGTCTTATCGTGCACTCTTCATATTTACCTGAAAATTTTACCTCAATTTACCTGAAATTTTTACCTCAATTTGCCTGATTCTACCTGAATTTACCTGATTTTACCTAATTTTACCTGAATTTTACCTGAATTTTTCAAGAATTTTACCTAAATTTAACTTTTTGTTCATGATTTTTATCAGAATTTACCTGAAGTTTACATGAAATTACCTGAGGCCCATTCTCTAATGGCCTCGACGGGGACATGAAGCCGGCGGCTTATCAAAGGTTCCCTATTCTTCTTGAGGATTTCTTTGGCTTGTAAGTCTTCGGCGAGTACTCACCTAGTTAGATTTATATTTATATTTAGATTTTTTATTTAGGTAAAGGTACATACATTGAGATACATACATAATGTTGGATTTAGAGATAGTACATACAATACCTAAAGCCACTAGTACGCATAGCGATTCGGGCAATAGTTGTGCTTGTGGAGGTTGGGCTTTGGCTCTTTGTCCCCACGTCTCAATTAATTGTCTATCAACTGGTGTACATGTTCCTGAGCCTACTAGGCTCTATCATATGTACATCTGAAACTCTGTACAAAGTCTGCCTCCACCATGTCATTCCCTAACTATAATTAACTATTAATATATTGAACGCATATTTTACTGCATTATCCTTCGAAATAATCCGCAAATTAGGCTACAATGTACTTGTTGATAACCCTTAAATATTACTTTAAAGTACCTACTTTAACAATGAGGAGAACTCACATGAATAGGAATAGGAATGGTAGGACTGAGGAAGTGAAGAATGCTTTACTGGCAGTTGCTAGGCTGTGTGGAAAGAAGAGAAAGGAAATTAGGAGCAAGTATTTGTATTTGTGCTGCTTTTTCAGCCATGTTCCCCCCCCCCCCACCTTTTTTATCTTTTTTTTATTTGTTCTCAACACATTTTATTCTTTATACTCAATTAGTATTAAGTTTTAGTCATTAATGTTTTTCCTGCCCGAAACGCTTTGCGTAATAGTGGCTTTAGGCATTGTATGTACTAGCTCTATCTATAAATCAATCAATTTATGTAAAATCTTTTGTATGTACGTACCTTACCTGAATAAACATTTATTTATTATTATTATTTATTATTTATTGGCAGGAGTTTGCAGAGAAAGTTGGGAGTAACAGAAACTTGAAAGAAATCTGGCAAGACGTAAATAAAGTAAGGGATAAAAAGCATACTTTTGTTGTACATCCTGATCCGCAAGGAATTGCAAATGGTCTCGTAAATAAATGGGCGGAAGCTGCCAAACTTAGTACATTACCCGTTGTAACGAGAGAGTCATTAGATTCTTGGAAAGATCTAAGAAAAGATTTTATACTTACAGCAGGTAACAGTGGTGATGTCACTTGCACAGGTATTACCAGTGAAGAACTAATAACGGCGATTAAAGTTGGGAAATCTACCGCCCCTGGGGAGGACGGAGTAACTTATGAAATACTTAATGAACTTGCCATTATGACGGAAAGCCCACTGTTAGACCTCTTTAATATAAGTTATAACGAGGGCAGTATTCCCAGTAAATGGAAAAAAGCTATGATCATCCCTATCCCTAAAGCCAATGGAGAGTACAGACCTGTGTCCTTAACCTTGTGTTTTTGTAAAATGATGGAGAGGATCATTTTAAATAGACTTTTATATATAATAGGTGACCAGCTGTCTAGTAATTTTTTCGGGTTCCTCAGAGGAAAAAGTATAATGACATAATCCTTTCCTTTAAAACCAAGTCCCTTGAGGAGATACCAACTCTTATATACAAAAAAGCCTCCAGATTTTTAGCTCCTGCCATTGCATTGCTCTTCAACAAGTCACTTGAACTCCAAACCTTTCCAGATATTCTAAAAAAAAAGCGAGAGTAACCCCTGTCCACAAATGTGGTGATCCCACTGATGTTAACAACTTCAGACCTATATCAATTCTGCCAAACTTGTCTAAAATATTTGAAAAACTTATCTACAAGCAGCTTTACTCTTATCTAGCCAAACACAATAGCTCTTGTCTTGTCTTAGCTCTTGTCAATATGGCTTCAGACCCCAAAAAAAGCACTAACGATGCACTTATTTGTATGATTAACTTGATACATGCAGCTCTTGGTAAAAATGAGTTCCTTATTGGGTTATTTGTGGACCTGCGTAAGGCTTTTGACACTGTCAACCACCAAAACCTTCTTCTTAAATTACAACATTATGGAGCCAGAGGTCACTCCCTGCAGTACCTTAAGTCTTACCTTACTGACAGACTCCAGTATGTTTCTGTGAAAAATACAATTTCTCCCACCCTACCCATCAACACTGGTGTTCCCCAGGGCAGCATACTTGGCTCTCTCCTCTTTCTCATCTACATTAATAACCTTCCAAATGCCTCCCAACACCTCAAACCAATTCTATTTGCTGACGGCATAACCTTCATTTACTCCAGTCCTGACCCCCTTGCTCTAAATGCCACAGTAAATACTGAGCTAGAGAAAGTCCATCTTTGGCTAACTGCCAACAAACTCACCGTTAACAATGACAAAACTTTCTATATTTTGTTTGGTAATAAATCCTCAATTCAAATAAATCTCAGGATTAACAATACCCAAATTTGTAACAATGTAGATGGCAAATTCCTTGGCGTTCTCATTGACCGCAAGCTGAATTTCCAGGGACACATTCTAAATATATCAAAAAAAGTTTCAAAAACTGTTGGCATTCTTTCTAAGATCAGATATTATGTACCTCACCCTGCTCTGGTGACACTCTATTACTCTCTCATTTATCCTTATCTCAACTATGGTATTTGTGCTTGGGGTTCTACTACCCAAAATCATTTACGTCCTCTAATTACTCAACACAAAGCTGCTATTAGGACAATATCTAGCTCTGGCCCCAGACATCACTCGGTACCCTTATTCAAATCTCTGAATATGTTAGATATTAAGTCACTGCACATCCTCTCATGTGTATTTTATATATATATAACGCTGAACTGTAATGTCAATCCTGACCCTAAAAGCTTCCTAGAAGGTTGTAACAGATCCCATGAGCACCACACCAGAAACAAATACCTATTTGATATTCCAAGAGTACGACTTAGTCAAACTAGAAATGCTTTACACATCAAGGGACCTCGAATGTGGAATGACCTTCCCAATTATGTTAAAGACTGTACCGGCCTCTCCCAAGCAGTTTAAGATAAAAACTAAGTACTACCTAATTAACTCAATGTAACGTACCTGCCTCACCCCTAAATGTCAACCCATGTCTACGATTTTAAACAATGCTGTTTGTTGACCAAATTGTATTTTTGCTTTTTTTTCTGCCATGTTTCCCCCCCCCTCTTTTTCATTTTTTTCTTATTTTTTCTCAACAAAATTTATACTTTAATCTCAATTAGTATTAAGTTTTAGTCTTAGTGTTTTTCCTGCCCGAAACGCTTTGTGTAATAGTGGCTTTAGTCATTGTATGTACTAGCTCTATCTATAAATCCCTCAACTTTTGTATCTCACCTTGTATGTATGTACTTTACCTGAATATATATTTGTATTCGTTTCTTTTGTATATGTTGGATATACCCATGAGAGCTTGGAAGCTGAGATGAACAGACTGTTGGACCAATGTCGGAAGAGATTACAACCTCTGAAGGCCTTGACATGCTGTGGAAAGGGAGTGAGAGTCCCTGTGCAACGAATGATATACCTGAGTACTGTAAGATATAGCCACTGCTTTTCCCAAAAGCAATGGGTTTTCTGCGAAGAAGAAAACGTAATTCTATGAGTTGTGTCTAATTACGACTAAGCTGCGCGCCTACACCGAGTGGGGTATACTTATATGGAGCGCTGCAGACCCGGCGACCTCTGTTTCACCGTCACCTGCAGCCGCTCCACATACAAAAACGCTCCTCCGCCATCCTGTTACACGTGGGCTTCGGTGAAAAGTACCTTAGAAGCCTATACTCACTTTTAACTTATAGCCTTCCACGCCGGTCATGTCGCCTACAAGGGCGGCCCACACGAGACTCCTGATTGATTGAAGTTGTCGTCGTTGGCCCGTCTCAGAGCAGCCCGCCAGGGGTGGCCTGCCCATCTAACGACGTCCCAAGGTACAGTCTGTCCATATTTTTCCCACCACGCTCAGCGTGTGGGGCGCCCTGTTTAGTTAGGGTTGTACCCTGTGTTTGGCGTGTGCCCAGCTCCGTGTCCCTTGTGGTGCGTGTTGCACGCCCTAGCTAGCTTCCTCCCAGGTCCATTTGCCCCTCTCTAGGGCGATAGCTGTGCGGGCTGTACGGCGGGGTCCTTTTCCGCCCACAGTACCGTGCTTAACGCCCGAGGGCGGGCGGCGCCACATCTAGTGGTGTACGTCGCCCATATGGCCAGACTCTCAGTGGCTTGCTTGCCCTAGGCGTGGTCCCTAGGGGCACTGCTTCGCCCCTCGCCCTGGTGGGCACCCGGGCCACGAGGTGTGCACGTGCGGGCTCCTCTACGCCCGTGGGCCGGAGTCGCCCCACGCCTGGTGTCGTGGCCCGTGCGGACAGACCTACTGGTTTCCTTGCCCTAGGGGGCGTCCCTAGGGGCCCGGAGATGTGCCTGGCGTGTCAGGCGCACTCGGCGTGCCCTGGATACAGCGTGGGCCACGTGGACAGGCTCCTCACGGCTTTAACCTCTAGGGGCAGCCCTAGGGCTCGCCTCTCGCCCGGGCTGAGGGCTACGTGGTATGGGCGTGCTGGGCTCCCCTCCGCCCGCGGGCCGATGCCGCACCACGCTAGGGGTGTCGTCCCACGTAAACAGGCACTCTGTGGCCTCCTCACTCCAATATATATATATATATATATATATATATATATATATATATATATATATATATATATATATATATATATATATATATATATATATATATATATATATATATATGCGAACAAGCCTGAATGGTCCCCAGGACATATGCAACTGAAAACTCACACCCCAGAAGGGACTCGAACCCATACTCCCAGAAGCAACGCATCTGGTATGTACAAGACGCCTTAATCCACTTGACCATCACGACCGGACAAAATGAGGTGATAGCCGAGGCTATTTGAACCACCCCACCGCCGGCACTCGGATAGTTATCTTGGGCATAGCATTTTACCAAATCACCTCATTCTTTGGGGCAACACGTGAGGAACACAAATGAATGTGTTCCTCACGTGTTGCCCCAAAGAATGAGGTGATTTGGTAAAATGCTATGCCCAAGATAACTATCCGAGTGCCGGCGGTGGGGTGGTTCAAATAGCCTCGGCTATCACCTCATTTTGTCCGGTCGTGATGGTCAAGTGGATTAAGGCGTCTTGTACATACCAGATGCGTTGCTTCTGGGAGTATGGGTTCGAGTCACTTCTGGGGTGTGAGTTTTCAGTGTGATATATATATATATATATATATATATATATATATATGTCGTACCTAATAGCCAGAACGCACTTCTCAGCCTACTATTCAAGGCCCGATTTGCCTAATAAGCCAAGTTTTCATGAATTAATGTTTTTTCGTCTACCTAACCTACCTAACCTAACCTAACCTAGCTTTTTTTGGCTACCTAACCTAACCTTACCTATAAATATAAGTTAGGTTAGGTTAGGTAGGGTTGGTTAGGTTCGGTCATATATCTACGTTAATTTTAACTCCAATAAAAAAAAATTGACCTCATACATAGAGAAAAGGGTTGCTTTATCATTTCATAAGAAAAAAATTATAGTAAATATATTAATTCAGGAAAACTTGGCTTATTAGGCAAATCGGGCCTTGAATAGTAGGCTGAGAAGTGAGTTCTGGCTACTAGGTACGACATATATATATATATATATATATATATATATATATATATATATATATATATATATATATATATATATATATATATATATATATATTTTTGCTCACTTTTATGCCAGTTGCTGGAAGGCTTCTGTGCTGGCTAGGGTTCGAGTCTCCTGGTGGGAAAGTGTTCTAAAGTTATATATATATATATATATATATATATATATATATATATATATATATATATATATATATATTATATATATATATATATATATATATATATATATATATATATATATATATATATATATATATATATATATATATATATTATATATATATATATATATATATATATATATATATATATATATATATATATATATATATATATATATATATATATATTGTGAGGGTACCACCTCTGGTGCCAATGTGGGGACCCATAGCCTCGGAGAAGAAAATAAAAAGTATTCAGAGGAGACCTTGTGGTTTCTCACTGAACACTAATATAATCTTCTCCTACCACCCACATTCTTTTGTATGTACACATATATATTTGTTTTATTTGAACTTGGTTACAAACAAGGAGTTACATATAGGGTACAATATATATAGGATACAATATATACAGGTAGGATATATATATACATATATATATTGGTGTATACTGGCAGCAGGTTTTCTTTCAAACATGTTTCATTGAATATGACCGCATATTCTGTATTTATTATTTTCTGGTTTAGGGCTTCTATCCCTCTAACTATTTTCTTAGCATCAGGGCTTAATTGAAATAGGAGTTCTCCAAAACTCATTTTCGTACTTTTAAGGTGAAGAAAAGAAGTGATTTACTATAGAGTGTATTACACTTATTTGTATAATTTGCATAATAGACAAAACCCAAGATTCAAGAAGATTACAAATTCTTGAGGCAATTTACATAAGAATAGAGCGACCTACCATGAACACCCAAATCATGGAACTGTTTACTTTACCCACCATGAGAGTAAGGACAAGACAAGAACATATCGATGCCAACACAGAAGACAATGTCCAACATAACAGGCCAATTACACTGGATTAATCTTTGTGTTTGGATAGGAGATGCCTCGTATGGGCCAATAAGCCTTCTGCAGCCCCTATGTTTATCCCTTATGTATCCCCCCATGTTTTCACCTTCATTGTATTATCACCTGACCTAATGCGGGTATAAAATCAACTAGTATTGTAAGATCTGTTCACTTGAGAATGAACCATGGAGGTTCGAAACGTCGTGCAAATTATACAAATAAGTGTAATACACTCTATAGTAAATCACTTCTTTTCTTCACCTTAAAAGTACGAAAATGAGTTTTGGAGAACTCCTGTTTCAATTAAGCCCTGATGCTAAGAAAATAGTTAGAGGGATAGAAGCCCTAAACCAGAAAATAATAAATACAGAATATGCGGTCATATTCAATGAAACATGTTTGAAAGAAAACCTGCTGCCAGTATACACCAATATAAACCCACATGACCCAGCAGTCCGCAATACAGAGTTTACCTATAGGTATAGGCAAGAGCTCATTCGGCATCAACTAAACAAGAAGAAGGAAGCCCTCCAAACCTTTATAGAGCAGGCGGAGCATCTGTTAAACAAATGGACCCAGTACGACATCCCTATCCAACTCAAGCAAACCATCAACAGTGAACTATTTAACCTGAAACAACAACATAAAACTCTTGTAGAAACAAAGACACTTCGTAAGTTAACATCCCTAAACGGTGGACAGCTAAAAATCCCTCGTCCTAAAGATGGCTACTTTAACCTGACTTCTTATGATCTTACCCAGGACCAACGAGACCTCTTAAATCTTGGTCTAAATTGTCAATTCTTATCTAAACCAAAGATGCATCAAAAACGCCTGGAAATCGAAATGCTTCTGGACGATATCCATAAGTTAGAAGACAACAAAAAAGTCATCACCACTGACACACTTCAAGCTGAACTACTTGCAGAAGCAGGGAAAAAACGAGGAACATATTCATCTACAATCTTAACCCCACGACTCAAAGAAGCAGCGAAACAACTAAAAAATCTGAAAGACGTAACAATAAGAAAAGCCGACAAAACAGCAGCATATGTATTGATTCCTACCCATGAATACATGAACAAAATTAGCGACATCCTAAGTGACGACTCCAAATTTCAACGAATCACGAGGAACCCCGTAGAAGACCTTAAGCGGAAAGTAAACAAAACAATTACAGCAATCAACGCAAAGAAAGGTAGTGTGCATCTCAATAAACTTCAAGGCGACTATGGCTTAGGATATGCCTACGGCAATGTTAAGACGCATAAACCAGGTAACCCACTACGCCCTATAATCAGCCAAATACCAACCCCAACTTATCACCTGGCAAAGAAACTCAATGAACTCCTAACTCCATACACTCCAAGTAAGTTTAGTCTACAATCATCAGCAGATTTCCTAGAATTGATCAAATCTACCCAGCCCGATGGAATCATCGCTTCCCTGGACGTTGAATCCCTTTTTACCAACGTCCCAGTCGACACAACCATAGGAATGATACTGGACAGAGTATACAGAGACGAGAGCACCCCCAAATTAGACATACCTGAGCCCCACTTGAAAAGTCTTCTCGAAGCATGTACAAAGGAAGCCCCTTTCATCAGTCCACAAGGAGACATGTATTTACAAATAGACGGAGTAGCAATGGGCTCCCCCTTAGGAGTTTTATTTGCTAATTTTTATATGGGAACCATCGAAGATAGGGTCTTCAGTAGCAGACAAAAACCAACTGTATACTGCCGTTATGTAGATGACATATTCGTAATAGTAAAAGACTCAGATGAACTAATTGACTTAAAAAGACACCTAGAGAGAGAGTAAGTACTCCGATTTACACATGAAAATAGTGAAATTAACAGTCTGCCATTCTTGGATGTACTAATAACAAAAACAGGAACCTCTTTAAGCACCAACGTATATACCAAGCCCACCAACATAGGATTATGCCTGAACGGTAGAAGTGAGTGCCCCCAAAGATACAAAGCCAGTGTTCTCAATGCTTATATTCGTCGAGCGCTTACCCACTGCTCTGAATGGAGCCACGTGAGTAGAGAGTTTGAAAGAGTAACTCAGGTATTGGTGAACAACGGATATAGCAACGCGGAAATAAACGCTGCTATAAGAAGACACTTGGACCGTTGGTATAATTCAGAACCTAGAACAGAAACCACAACACCCCCAATAAAATTATATTACAAATCAACCATGCACAGTGAACATATAAAAGAGGAAAGAATAATGAAAGAAATAATCCGTAAAGGAGTAAAAAGCACTACTCCTAACCAAAACATAAACCTGATAATATTCTACAAAACCAAGAAGACTTCCGAACTCCTTATCAAAAACAGCCCGAAGCCGACGGAGAACCCTCTACAGCAGTCAAGCGTTGTATACATGTACACTTGCCCCCACGAAGGATGTAACCTTCAATGTAAGTACATAGGTATGACGTCGACCAAGCTGACGAGGCGTTTGACATGCCATCTTCAATCTGGTGCCCCTAAGAATCACATGAGACAAGCCCATGACATTACTCTAACAAGAGAAATGTTGAACAAGAATACTTGCATAATAGACAAAACCCAAGATTCAAGAAGATTACAAATTCTTGAGGCAATTTACATAAGAATAGAGCGACCTACCATGAACACCCAAATCATGGAACTATTTACTTTACCCACCATGAGAGTAAGGACAAGACAAGAACATATCGATGCCAACACAGAAGACAATGTCCAACATAACAGGCCAATTACACTGGATTAATCTTTGTGTTTGGATAGGAGATGCCTCGTATGGGCCAATAAGCCTTCTGCAGCCCCTATGTTTATCCCTTATGTATCCCCCCATGTTTTCACCTTCATTGTATTATCACCTGACCTAATGCGGGTATAAAATCAACTAGTATTGTAAGATCTGTTCACTTGAGAATGAACCATGGAGGTTCGAAACGTCGTGCAAATTATACAAATAAGTGTAATACACTCTATAGTAAATCACTTCTTTTCTTCACCTTAAAAGTACGAAAATGAGTTTTGGAGAACTCCTGTTTCAATTAAGCCCTGATGCTAAGAAAATAGTTAGAGGGATAGAAGCCCTAAACCAGAAAATAATAAATACATATATATATATATATATATATATATATATATATATATATATATATATATATATATATATATATATATATATATATATATATATATATATATATTAAATATGACCGAAAAAGTAAGATTAATAATTCTAACACGAATTTTCTCAATCTTTCGTATATTCCTTTTCACTGTTGGAGGTAAATCAAAAATCAATTCTCCAAAATTCATTTTTATTTCTAGTCTGACGCGACACGAGCGCGTTTCGTAAAACTTATTACATTTTCAAAGACTTTAGTTCACAAATACACAACTGTATAGAACTTACGCATCTCCGATTTTATATCTACATTTGAGTGAGGTGGAAGGGGTGATGTGGCATTAACACAAGACAGAACAAGATGTGGTATTAATAGGGTATTAATTTCATCAACACAAGACAGAACAAGAGTATTAATAGGGTATTAATTTCATCAACACAAGACAGAACACGAAACAATGGATATTGAATAGAAGTGTTTGTAGAAAGCCTATTGGTCCATATTTCTTGATGCTTCTATATTGGAGCGGAGTCTTGAGGTGGGAAGAATATAGTTGTGTAATAATTGGCTGTTGATTGCTGGTGTTGACTTCTTGATGTGTAGTGCCTCGCAAACGTCAAGCCGCCTGCTATCGCTGTATCTATCGATGATTTCTGTGTTGTTTACTAGGATTTCTCTGGCGATGGTTTGGTTGTGGGAAGAGATTATATGTTCCTTAATGGAGCCCTGTTGCTTATGCATCGTTAAACGCCTAGAAAGAGATGTTGTTGTCTTGCCTATTTACTGGTTTTTTTGGAGCTTATAGTCCCCAAGAGGGCATTTGAAGGCATAGACGACGTTAGTCTCTTTTAAAGCGTCCTGTTTTGTGTCTGGAGAGTTTCTCATGAGTAGGCTGGCCGTTTTTCTGGTTTTATAGTAAATCGTCAGTTGTATCCTCTGATTTTTGTCTGTAGGGATAACGTTTCTATTAACAATATCTTTCAGGACCCTTTCCTCCGTTTTATGAGCTGTAGAAAAGAAGTTCCTGTAAAATAGTCTAATAGGGGGTATAGGTGTTGTGTTAGTTGTCTCTTCAGAGGTTGCATGGCTTTTCACTTTCCTTCTTATGATGTCTTCGACGAAACCATTGGAGAAGCCGTTATTGACTAGGACCTGCCTTACCCTACAGAGTTCTTCGTCGACTTGCTTCCATTCTGAGCTGTGGCTGAGAGCACGGTCGACATATGCGTTAACAACACTCCTCTTGTACCTGTCTGGGCAGTCGCTGTTGGCATTTAGGCACATTCCTATGTTTGTTTCCTTAGTGTAGACTGCAGTGTGGAAACCTCCGCCCTTTTCCATGACTGTTACATCTAGAAAGGGCAGCTTCCCATCCTTTTCCATCTCGTAAGTGAAACGCAGCACGGAACTCTGCTCAAATGCCTCCTTCAGCTCCTGCAGATGTCTGACATCAGGTACCTGTGTAAAAATGTCGTCAACATACCTGCAGTATATGGCCGGTTTCAAGTTCATGTCGACTAAGACTTTTTGCTCGATGGTACCCATGTAGAAGTTTGCAAACAGGACACCTAGGGGAGAACCCATGGCGACCCCATCTACTTGCTTATACATGTGCCCATCCGGGCTCAAGAAGGGTGCCTCTTTAGTACAAGCTTGGAGTAGTTTCCTCAGAATATTTTCTGGTATGTCAAGAGGAGTACAGGCTGGATCACGATACACTCTGTCGGCTATCATTCTGATTGTCTCGTCCACAGGTACGTTGGAAAACAGCGATTCTACGTCCAACGAGGCTCTTATCCCTGTGACCCGTGTGCCCCGCAGTAAGTCAACAAATTCCTTTGGAGACTTCAGGCTGAAGGCGCAAGGAACATAAGTAGTCAGCAGGCCGTTGAGTCGCTTCGCTAGTCTGTACGTGGGTGTGGGTATCTGGCTAATGATTGGCCGAAGTGGGTTTCCAGGCTTGTGCGTCTTGACATTTCCATACGCATATCCAGGTTTATATTCCCCAATGATCTTTGGCAGGTGGAGTCCGGATTTCTTGGCGTTCACAGTTTCGATCAGTTTGTTGACCTTTGCTTTTAATTCGGCTGTAGTGTCCTTCGTTACCCTTTGGAACTTAGTTTGGTCAGAGAGTGTGATGTTCATTTTCGCCAGATATTCGTCTTTTTTAAGAATGACATATATTGGCGACTTGTCACCTCTCCTGACAACTATCTCCTTGTTCTCACGAAGGCTTTTAGCTGCCGCTTTAAGCTCGGGGGACAGTATGGTGCTTCTGTAGTTGCCTCGATTCTTTCCTCCTTCTGCAATAAGTTCTGCTTGTAAGGTATCTTTGGTAGTGACCTTCTTTTGTGTCTCGAGGTCGAATATGTCGTCCAACAGAATTTCCAACTCTACTTTCCGGGCCATCTCACTCGGTCTGGACATAACATGACAGTTTATGCCCAGATTTAGGAGAGTGACTTGGTCCTCAGTGAGGTTAATTCCTGCAAGGTTCAGGAAGCCATCTCTTGGTCGTGGAATTGCCATAGGTCCTCCATATAATGTTGTTAGTTTCTTGATAATCCTTGTTTCAGTGCTGAGGTGATGTTGGTCTGTGAGGATGTCGAGGTGTTGTTCAATACGGGTACGGATACTATCGTCGATGTTGCTATTTCTCCACTCGTTTGTAGCATGAAGTAGTTGCGTTTTGTTGTCTTTGATTTCATTCTCTGCCTTGTATATCTGATCACGAATCAGATCCAGGCGATATTTTATCGTGAAGGCTTGATTCCTTGCTGCTGGGTCGTGCGCTTTAATATTAGTATATTTTGGTAGCAGTCTTTCCTGTAGACATATATTATTAAATATGACCAAAAAAGTAAGATTAATAATTCTAACACGAATTTTCTCAATCTTTCGTACATTTTGTTTCACTGTTGGAGGTAAATCAAAAATCAATTCTCCAAAATTAATTTTTATTTCTAGTCTGACGCGACACGAGCGCGTTTCGTAAAACTTATTACATTTTCAAAGACTTTAGTTCACAAATACACAACTGAATAGAACTTACGCATCTCCGATTTTATATCTACATTTGAGTGAGGTGGAAGGGGTGATGTGGCATTAACACAAGACAGAACAAGATGTGGTATTAATAGGGTATTAATTTCATCAACACAAGACAGAACAAGAGGATTAATAGGGTATTAATTTCATCAACACAAGACAGAACGCGAAACAATGGATATTGAATAGAAGTGTTTGTAGAAAGCCTATTGGTCCATATTTCTTGATGCTTCTATATTGGAGCGGAGTCTTGAGGTGGGTAGAATATAGTTGTGTAATAATTGGCTGTTGATTGCTGGTGTTGACTTCTTGATGTGTAGTGCCTCGCAAACATCAAGCCGCCTGCTATCGCTGTATCTATAGATGATTTCTGTGTTGTTTACTAGGATTTCTCTGGCGATGGTTTGGTTGTGGGAAGAGATTATATGTTCCTTAATGGAGCCCTGTTGCTTATGCATCGTTAAACGCCTAGAAAGAGATGTTGTTGTCTTGCCTATATACTGGGTTTTTTGGAGCTTACAGTCCCCAAGAGGGCATTTGAAGGCATAGACGACGTTGGTCTCTTTTAAAGCGTTCTGCTTTGTGTCTGGAGAGTTTCTCATGAGTAGGCTGGCCGTTTTTCTGGTTTTATAGTAAATCGTCAGTTGTATCCTCTGATTTTTGTCTGTAGGGATAACGTTTCTATTAACAATATCTTTCAGGACCCTTTCCTCCGTTTTATGAGCTGTGGAAAAGATGTTCCTGTAAAATAGTCTAATAGGGGGTATAGGTGTTGTGTTAGTTGTCTCTTCAGAGGTTGCATGGCGTTTCACTTTCCTTCTTCTGATGTCTTCGACGAAACCATTGGAGAAGCCGTTGTTGACTAGGACCTGCCTTACCCTACAGAGTTCTTCGTCGACTTGCTTCCATTCTGAGATGTGGCTGAGAGCACGGTCGACATATGCGTTAACAACACTCCTCTTGTACCTGTCTGGGCAGTCGCTGTTGGCATATATATATATATGTCGTACCTAGTAGCCAGAACTCACTTCTCAGCCTACTATGCAAGGCCCGATTTGCCTAATAAGCCTAGTTTTCATGAATTAATGTTTTTTCGACAACCTAACCTACCTAACCTAACCTAACCTAACGTTTTCGGCTACCTAACCTAACCTATAAAGATAGGTTAGGTTAGGTTAGGTAGGGTTGGTTAGGTTCGGTCATATATCTATGTTAACTTTAACTCCAATAAAAAAAATTGACCTCATACATAATGAAATGGGTAGCTTTATCATTTCATAAGAAAAAAATTAGAGAAAATATATTAATTCATGAAAACTTGGCTTATTAGGCAAATCGGGCCTTGAATAGTAGGCTGACAAGTGCATTCTGGCTACTAGGTACGACATATATATATATATATATATATATATATATATATATATATATATATATATATATATATATATATATATATATATAAATATATATATATATATATATATATATATATATATATATATATGTATATATATATATATATATATATATATATATATATATATATATATATGTATATATATATGTATATGTATATACATATATACATATACATATATATATATATATATATATATATATATATATATATATATATATATATATATATATATATATATATATATATATATATATATATATATATATGCGAACAAGCCTGAATGGTCCCCAGGACTATATGCGAATGATATATATATATATATATATATATATATATATATATATATATATATATATATATATATATATATATATATATATATATATATATATATATATATATATATATATATATATATATATATATATATATATATATATATATATATATATATATATATATATATATATATATATATATGCGAACAAGCCTGAATGGTCCCCAGGACAATATGCAACTGAAAACTCACACCCCAGAAGTGACTCGAACCCATACTCCCAGAAGCAACGCAACTGGTATGTACAAGACGCCTTAATCAACTTGACCATCACGACCGGACATAATGAGGTGATAGCCGAGGCTATTTGAACCACCCCACCGCCGGCACTCAGATAGTTATCTTGGGCATAGCATTTTACCAAATCACCTCATTCTTTGGGGCACACGTGAGGAACACAAATGCGAACAAGCCTGAATGGTCCCCAGGACAATAACTTCTGGGAGTATACTTCTGGGAGTATGGGTTCGAGTCACTTCTGGGGTGTGAGTTTTCAGTTATATATATATATATATATATATATAAATATTGGTAGCAGTCTTTCCTGTAGACATATATTATTAAATATGACCGAAAAAGTAAGATTAATAATTCTAACACGAATTTTCTCGATCTTTCGTACGTTTCTTTTCACTGTTGGTGGTAATTCAAAAATCAATTCTCCAAAATTCATTTTTATTTCTAGTCTGACGCGACACTTGAGCGCGTTTCGTAAAACTTATTACATTTTCAAAGACTTTAGTTTACACATACACAACTGAATAGAACTTACTCATCTTCGATTTGTTTATATCTACATTTGAGTGAGGTGGATGGGGTGAGGTGGTATTAATAGGGTAATAAATTCCTAAACACAAGACAGAACACGAAACAATGGGTATTGAATGGAAGTGATTGTAGAAAGCCTATTGGTCCATATTTCTTGATGCTTCTATATTGGAGCGGAGTCTTGAGGTGGGTAGAATATAGTTGTGCATTAATTGGCTGTTGATTGCTGGTGTTGACTTCTTGATGTGTAGTGCCTCGCAGCCGTCAAGCCGCCTGCTATCGCTGTATCTATCGATGATTTCTGTTTTGTTTACTAGGATTTCTCTGGCGAGTTGTGTATGAGTAAACTAAAGTCTTTGAAAATGTAATAAGTTTTACGAAACGCGCTCAAGTGTCGCGTCAGACTAGTAATAAAAATGAATTTTGGAGTATTGATTTTTGAATTACCACCAACAGTGAAAAGAAACGTACGAAAGATCGAGAAAATTCGTGTTAGAATTATTAATCTTACTTTTTCGGTCATATTTAATAATATATATATATATGTATGTATATATATATGTATATATATATATATATATATATATATATATATATATATATATATATATATATATATATATATATATATATATATATATATATATATATATCATCCACAAGATGGGTATGGGGTCCATTACCACTCACAGGATAGGCATGGGGTCCACTAGCACCCACATAATGGGAATGGGGGTCCAGTATCACCCACAGGATTGGTATGAGTCCATTACATCCACAGGATGGGTATTGGGTCCACTACCGCCCACAGGATTGGTATGGGGTTCACTACTGCCTACAGGATAATTATGGTCATGTGGAATGACCTTCCCAATCATGTCAAAGGCTGTACCTCTCTCAACCAGTTTAAGATGAAAACTAAGTACTACCTAATTAACTCTATGTAACCTATCTTACCCCTAAATGTCAACCTATGTCTTACTATTTTTAATCAATGCTGTTTGTTGACCAACTTGTATATTGGCTATTTTCAATCCTGTGGGTGATACTGGGGGTCCAGTATCACCCACAGGATTGGTATGAGTCCATTACATCCACAGGATGGGTATTGGGTCCACTACCGCCCACAGGATTGGTATGGGGTTCACTACTGCCTACAGGATAATTATGGTCATGTGGAATGACCTTCCCAATCATGTCAAAGGCTGTACCTCTCTCAACCAGTTTAAGATGAAAACTAAGTACTACCTAATTAACTCTATGTAACCTATCTTACCCCTAAATGTCAACCTATGTCTTACTATTTTTAATCAATGCTGTTTGTTGACCAACTTGTATATTGGCTATTTTCTACCATGTTCCCCCCTTTTTCATCTTTTATTTTTTTTCTTTCAACGCAATTTATACTTTAAGTTCAATTACTGTTAAGTTTTAGTCTAAGTGTTTTTACCCCACCTCACCTTACCCTAAACGCTATGTGTACTAGTGGCTTTAGGTATTGTTACCTTGAGGTTACCTTGAGGTGCTTCCGGGGCTTAGCGTCCCCGCGGCCCGGTCGTCGACCAGGCCTCCTGGTTGCTGGACTGATCAACCAGGCTGTTGGACGCGGCTGCTCGCAGCATGACATATGAGTCACAGCCTGGTTGATCAGGTATCCTTTGGAGGTGCTTATCCAGTTCTCTCTTGAACACTGTGAGGGGATTGCCAGTTATGCCCCTTATGTGTAGCGGAAGCGAGTTGAACAGTCTCGGGCCTCTGATGTTGATAGAATTCTCTCTCAGAGTACCTGATGCACCTCCGCTTTTTAACGGGGGTATTCTGCACATCCTGCCATGTCTTCTGGTCTCATGTGATGTTATTTCTGTGTGCAGGTTTGGGACCAACCCCTCTAATATTTTCCACGTGTAAATTATTATGTATCTCTCCCGCCTGCGCTCAAGGGAGCACAGATTTAGGCTCTTTAGTCGGTCCCAATAGTTTAGGTGTTTTACTGAGTGGATTCTAGCAGTAAATGATCTCTGCACGCTCTCCAGGTCGGCAATTTCTCCAGCTTTGAAAGGGGCTGTCATTGTGCAGCAGTACTCCACTCTAGAGAGCACAAGCGTTTTGAAAAGTATCATCATCGGTATAGCATCTCTAGTGTGAAAAGTTCTTGTTATCCAACCTGTCATTTTTCTTGCAGTTGTGACGGATTGTGCGTACTAGCTCTATGATTGTATGTACTAGCTCTATCTTTAATCCAACATTATGTTTGTAACTAATGTTTGTAACTAATCCTCTATGTATATACTTTTACCTGAATAAACATTTGATTTGATTTGATTTGATATGGGTTCACTACCTCCCACAGGATGGGTATGGGGTCCATTACCACTCACAGGATGGGCATGTGGTCCACTAGCACCAACAGGATGAGTATATTGGGTCCACTACCGCCCACAGGATTGGTATGGGGTTTATAATTATAATAAATACTATTAGTTATTATATACTCACAGTCCCCGTGGTGTAGTGGTAAGACACTTTCTTGGCGTTCCGCGAGCGCTCTGTCATGGGTTCGTATCCTGGCCGGGGAGGATTTACTGTTGGTATACTCTCCAAGATTAGATATTATGTGCCTAACTCTGCTCTCATCTCTCTATATTATGCACTAATCTATCCTTATCTTAATTATGGTATCTGTGTATGGGGTTCAACCACTGCAAACCACCTCAAGTCCATCATCACCCAGCAAAAATCTGCTATCAGAATAATAACAAATTCTGCTTTCAGGCAACACACAGCCCCCCTTGTTTAACTCCCTAAACATGCTAAACATAATCTCACTCCATAAATTCTCTTGTGTCAACTACATTTACAAAACCCTGTTCTTAAATGCAAATCCTGCTCTGAAACTCTCTCTGGACAGATGTAATAGGACCCATTATCACCACACCAGAAATAAATATCTCTTTGATATCCCCAGAGTCAAACTTAATTTGTGTAAACACTCTATGCAAATAAAGGGACCCAGTCTGTGGAACTCACTCCCTAATGAATTGAAAAGCATTCCAACTTTTGCATCATTCAAAAACATTACTAAAAAGTACCTAATTTCATCTTCATAGTTTTTTACCTTTTGCTTTAACATTGCACTGTATTTATTGCTACCCAATCTCCCAAACTTTATGTACCCAATCTGAACATCTTTATCATTGCGATCATTGCTGTCTTCTTATATGTACTGTCAATCTGCTGTATGGTGTCTATTAATCTTGTTTAAATTACCAATCAAGTTGTCAATGTAATCAATCAGAGCTTTAATATACCAATGTGCTTTAATATACTTACTAATTTCTCTCATCTCATTTTTTTTCTTGCAATGTATTTGTTATCATTTTATTAATTCTGATAGAATTTACCTACTAAAAATTATCTGTTAGATTAAGGACCTGCCCGAAACGCTGCGAGTACTAGTGGCTTTACAAGAGTGCAATTACTGTACCATGCTATATATTCTCACAAACCCAATGTACCTTCTTGTATATAAATAAATAAAATAAAATAAAAAAAAAATTACTGGGCGCAAATCCTTAACTGTAGCCTCTGTTTAACTCAACAGTAAAGGGGTACTTGGTTGTAAAAACGATTCTTCGCGGCGGGGATCGTATTCCAGGGACCTGCCCGAAACGCTACGCGTAACAGTGGCTGTAGAAGAATGTAACAACTCTTGTGTATATCTAAAAAAAAAAATATATATATATAATAATGGTTGTTCGCCAATCAACGTTATATACAATAGTGTGTGCTTTAAAAATTTCAAGAGAATGGATAGCAGGAAAGTGAACAGAAAACGATGTTACATTGGATTGTCTATAGGGTACACTACTGCAAACAGGATAGATCTGGGGTCTTAGTATTGGACCCCATCACGTGTGTGGTAGTGGACCCCATACACATCCTATGGGTGGCAGTGGACCCCATAATCATCTTGTGGGTGGTAGTGGACCCCATACCCATCCTGTGGGATGGTTTGTGGATTCCCTGCATACCCATTCTTATGGGTGGTAATGGACCCCACACACATTCTGTGGGTGGAAATGATCCCATACCCATCCTGTAGGCAATAATGGACCGCATACCCATCCTGTAGGCAGTAGTGATTTGATTTGATTGATATGTTCACAATTTCCAATAATGTTCTATGAAATCTATCTCCCCCCCCCCCCCCCCCCCACATGTGTAGTTGAGGATATGGTAAGTGTGTGAGATGGGAAGGATGTGCTACAGGGAGTAAAGAGAGATTGTGGGATGGGCAAGGGCATGTGTGGGAGACCTGCACGTCTCCGGGTAACCCATCCAGTATTGTAATATACAAAAAGAACGTAAACATTTAAGTTACCCCATTAAAGCCTAGAAAATCAAGTTTCCACAAGATCCTGGTAGTGCGAGGTGAGCGGCAGAGATTTTACAAATAACTTATATTGATTTAAAATATAAAATATAAAAGAAAAATGCATTTTGTTCATAAAGTATTTTATTATATATAAAATAAAAACTATTTTTAATAAAGGTTTAAAAATAATTTTCTTTTCTTTAATTTCTTATATAAAAACTTTAGGATTTTATTAAATGATAATAAAACATAACTCAGACCAACTTTGCCAAAGCTCCAGTATATTTTGTTTAGTAATATTATTAAATTTTTTTACGCCATTGTGCGCAATATTCACTACAACATACTTAGTTAAACTTGGGTGTGCATGACTGGCGGCGGAACAGTATCCAGCACTAGGTAAGTGGGGGTCACTTAATTGTATTAATTAGCTAATTTGTACCGCGTTCTGTGGCCATTGTCAGTCGCCAGTAAGTGGGGGGGTGGGGGGTAACTTAGCTACTGTACACAGTTGTGCTTGCGGGGGTTGAGCTTTGGCTCTTTGGTCCCGCTTCTCAATCAGTTTAATATAAAAACTAAGTACTACCTAATTAACTCCATGTTACCTACTTCACCCCTGAAATGTCAACCCATGTCTACTATTTTAATCAATGCTTTTTGTTGACCAAATTTTATATTTGCTTTATTTCTGCCATATTTCCCCCTTTTTTTATTTTCTCAACACAATTTATACTTTAATCTCAATTAGTATTAAGTTTTAGTCTTAGTGTTTTTCCTGCCCGAAACGCTTTGCGTAATAGTGGCTTTAGGCATTGTATGTACTAGCTCTATCTATAGGATAAAAAGCCAGTATGAGACTGTTTAGCACCCGAATAAACAACATGAAAGTTGAAGATCCAGACAGCTTCTTTATGAATGACATCCAAGCTGCAGATAATATAACAGGTATTAACACGAACTTGTAAGACTTTGAAAGAGAAATTGACAACATACCCGTGCACTCAGTCCCTGGTCCAGACTCGTGGAATTCAATATTCCTAAAGAAATATAAAGTACCAGTAGCATGAGAGCTCAATTTCTGATTTCTGTGTTGTTTGCTAAGATTAATCTTAGCAAACAACACAGAAATCATCGATAGATACAGCGATAGCAGGCGGCTAGACGTCTGCGAGGCACTACACATCAAGAAGTCAACACCAGTAATCAACAGCCAATTAATGCACAACTATATTTTACCCACTTCTAGACTCCGCTCCAATATAGAAGCATCAAGAAATATGGACCAATAGGCTTTCTACAATTACTTCCATTCAATACCCATTGTTTCGTGTTCTGTCTTGTGTTTGAAATTAATACCCATTCAATACCCATTGTTTCGTGTTCTGTCTTGTGTTGGAATTTAATACCTATTGAATACCCATTGTTGAAAGTTCGTTTTTCACCTCATCCACCTCACCCAAATGTAGATATAAACCTCGAAGATGTGTAAGCTCTATTCAGTTTAAGTTGTGGTTGTAAACTAAAGTGTTTGAAAATGTAATAAGTTTTACGAAACGCGCTCAAGTGTCGCGTCAGACTAGAAATAAAAATGAATTTTGGAGAATTGATCTTTGAATTACCATCAACAGTGAAAAGAAACATAAGAAAGATAGAGAAAATTCGTGTTAGAATTATTAATCTTACTTTTTCGGTCATATTTAATAATATATGTCTACAGGAAAGACTGCTACCAATATATATATATATATATATATATATATATATATATATATATATATATATATATATATATATATATATATATATATATATATATATATATATATACATATATATATATATATATATATATATATATATATATATATGTATATATATATATATATATATATATATATATATATATATATATATATATATATATATATATATATATATATATATGTATATATATATATATATATATATATATATATATATATATATATATATGTATATATATATATATATATATATATATATATATATATATATATATATATATATATATATATATATATATATATATATATATATATATATATATATCGGTCTCCAAATCCATCATGTGGGTGGTAGTGGACCCCATACTAGTCCTGTGGATAGTAGTGGTCCCTATAAACCCACCTTGTGGATGGTAGTGGACCCCTTATCCACCCTATGGGCGGTAGTGGACCTAATACCCATCCTGTGGATGACAAAGAGTGGTGCTAACTGGAAATGAATCTCATTGGCAAAATGTGGTAAGTGGGAACCACAGGGGTCCATTTTAAGGCAGAGCCACCTTACAGGATGCACCCGATGGGCACTTGCCAAAGTGCCTATCGGGTGCATCCTGGGGGTACCACGAGCCTAGGGGCCCACGAGCTTAGGACGTGCAACCACACTTATATAATATAACCTTACATCCTGATGTGGGACTGAATAATAAATTTTATGATATATATTACCAGGTGAATAACTTATCAACAGAAATGAAACGTAATGTTTTGAGTGGAACGTAAATGTTTCATAATGTGTCGTCTAATGTGTAGCTTACTGAGTATTGTCTTTTTCAAGCCTTGTGTATTGTTCAAATGTATATCATGTTGATTAGTTGCTGCTCCACAGCATGTTGTTAATGTTTTAGCACCAATTTTGTTAAGTGCCAATAAAATTGTAATCAACATGGTGCCAATAAAACATATAGGTTTTAATACTATCAACCATTTACGTTTTATTTCATTGACGATATTGCATCGTTCTCATTGACCACAAGCTGAATTTCCAGGGACACATTCTAAATATATCTAAAAAAGTTTCAAAAACTGTTGGCATTCTTTCTAAGATCAGATATTATGTACCCCGCCCTGCCCTGGTGACTATTACTCCCTTATCTATCCATACCTCAACTATGGTATTTGTGCTTGGGGTTCTACTACCCAAAGTCATTTACGTCCTCTAATTACTCAACACAAAGCTGCTATTAGGACAATATCCAACTCTAGCCCCAGACATCACTCAGTACCCCTACTCAAATCTCTGAATATATAAAGATATTAATTCACTGCACATCCTCTCATGTAATAATAATAATAATAATTTTTATTTAGGTAAAGGTACATACATAAAGAGATTTTACAAAGTTTGTTGGCTTTATAGATAGAGCTAGTACATACAATGCCTAAAGCCACTATTACGCAAAGCGTTTCGGGCAGGAAAAAACACTAATGACTAAAGCTTAAAACTAATGGGTAAAAAGAATAAGATATGTTGAGTACAAATAAAAATAGAGGTAAAAGAGGGGGGAACATTGTTGAAAAAGCAGCACAAATACAATTACAAATTATTACAGAAAATTACATTCAAACAGCGTTGATTTGAAAAACAAAACAAAAACAAAAAACATACATGGGTTGACAACAGAGGGGTAAGGTAGGTTACAGGGAATTTATTAGGTATAGCTTCGTTTTTAACTTAAACTGGTTGAGAGAGGTACAGTCTTTAACATGGTTGGGAAGGTCATTCCACATTCTGGGCCCCTTGATTTGTAGAGCATTTCTGGTTTGATTAAGTCGTACTCTAGGAATATCAAAACTGTATTTATTTCTGGTGTGGTGCTCATGGGTTCTGTTACAACCTTCTATGAAGCTTTTGAGATCAGGATTGGCATTATAGTTTAGCGTTTTATATATGTATAATACACATGAGAGAATGTGCAGTGACTTAATGTCTAACATATTCAGAGATTTGAGTAGGGGTACCGAGTGATGTCTGGGGCCAGAATTGGATATTGTCCTAATAGCAGCTTTGTGTTGAGTAATTAGAGGACGTAAGTGATTTTGGGTAGTAGAGCCCTAAGCACAAATACCATTATTATAAATGTGTATTATAAATATATATATATATATATATATATATATATATATATATATATATATATATATATTTTATTTTATTTATTTTATTTATATATATACAAGAAGGTACATTGGGTTTGTGAGAATACATTGGATAGTACAGTAATTACATTCTTGTAAAGCCACTAGTACGCGCAGCGTTTCGGGCAGGTCCTTAATCTAGCAGATAATTTTAAGTAGGTAAGTTCAATCAGAATTGATAAATGCAAGATACATTACAAGAGAAAAATGAGATGAGAGAGATAAGTAAGTATATTAAAGCACATTGTTATATTAAAGCTCTGATTGGTTACATTGACAGCTTGATTAGTAATTTAAACAAGATTAATAGACACCATACAGCAGATTGACAGCACATATAAGACAGCAATGATCACAATGGTAAAGATGTTCAGAATGGGTACATAAAGATTGGGAGACTGGGTAGCAAAAGATACAGATAAACAAGATTTATAAACACCATACAATAGAATGGCAGCACATATAATAAAAGAAAACAGCAATGATCTCAATGGTAAAGATGTTCAAATTGGGAACAAAAAGGTTGGGAGATTGGGTAGCAATAGATACAGTGCAATTTTAAGGCAAAAAGAGAAAAACTATGAAGATGAAATTAGGTACTTTTTAGTATTGATTTTGAATTATGTAAAAGTTGGACAGCTTTTCAATTCAGTAGGGAGTGAATTCCATAAACTGGGTCCCTTTATTTGCATAGAGTGTTTACACAAATTAAGTTTAACTCTGGGGATATCGAAGATATATTTATTTCTGGTGTGGTGATAATGGGTCCTATTACATCTGTCCAGGAAGAGTTTCAGACAAGGATTTGCATTTAAGAACAGGGTTTTGTAAATGTAGTTGACACAAGAGAATTTATGGAGTGAGATTATGTTTAGCATGTTTAGGGAGTTAAACAAGGGGGCTGTGTGTTGTCTGAAAGCAGAATTTGATATTATTCTGATAGCAGATTTTTGCTGGGTGATGATGGACTTGAGGTGGTTTGCAGTGGTTGAACCCCATGCACAGATACCATAGTTGAGATAGGGATAGATTAGTGCATAATATAGAGAGATGAGAGCAGAGTTAGGAACATAATATCTGATTTTGGAGAGTATACCAACTGTTTTAGAGACTTTCTTAGTTATGTGTTGTATGTGGGTACTGAAGTTGAGTCTCTTGTCTAGGAATATGCCAAGAAACTTTCCATCATTTTTATTGCTAATGTTTACATTGTAAATCTGAAGCTGAATTGCATTTGTAGATTTGCTTCCAAATAGGATGTAGTAGGTCTTTTCTATGTTAAGTGTTAGTTTGTTGGTTGACATCCATAAGTGGACTTTTTTTAGTTCATTATTAACAACATCATTTAGTGTATGTGGGTTGGGGTTGGAGTAAATGAGGGTAGTATCATCAGCAAACAAAATAGGTTTCAGAATGTTAGAGACATTAGGCAGATCATTAATGTATATAAGAAATAGTAGGGGTCCCAAGATGCTGCCCTGAGGCACTCCAACGGTTATTGGGTGAATGGGAGAGATTATATTATTGATGGCTACACATTGGTGTCTATCACTAAGATAGGATTGGATATAGTCCAGTGCATGGCCTCGGATTCCATAATGATGGAGTTTACATAAGAGGTAATCGTGATTAACAGTATCAAAGGCCTTTCTCAGGTCAATGAAGAGTCCAATTGGAAACTCATTTTTGTCAAGGGCAGAGTAAATTATATCAAGGAGACTAATAATTGCATCGTTGGTACTCTTTTGAGAGCGGAATCCAAACTGATAGGGGCTAAGAATGTCGAATTTTACGAGATAGGAGTAGAGCTGTTTGTAGATAATTTTTTCAAATATTTTTGATAGTATGGGTAGGTTCGATATTGGTCTGTAGTTGTTTATGTCTGACGGATTACCTCCTTTATGAACTGGCGTTACTCTTGCGTTTTTAAGGATATCAGGGAAGGTATGACACTCAAGGGATTTGTTGAACAGCAGAGCTATAGGTGGTGCAAGGGCATGGGAGGCGCTCTTGTATACAATGGATGGGATTTCACTGATGTTCCCAGCTTTGGTTTTTAGTGAGTGTATGATGGACACAACATCTGACGGGCTGACTGGTAAGAGGAGAAGAGAGTTTGGATAGCTGCCTGAGAGATATGTGTTGATATGTGTTTGAGTCTGTGAGATTTTACTTGCAAGGTTAGCACCAATCGATGAAAAGAAGCTATTAAATTCATTCGCCATTTCTAAGTCAGATGACAGTGTAAGGCCATCCTTAGAGAGTGTTATCTGGTTGTGGGAGTGTTGTTTAGTTCCCAGGATGTTAGAGATGGTATTCCATGTGCTTTTCATGTTGCCTTTTGCTTCTTTGAATCTAGTCTCATAATATGAAAGTTTTGCTTTTCTTATGATACTGGTGAGCACTGATGAGTACCTTTTAACTACTTCCATTGAAATTAGGCCACTCCTAAATTTCTTTTCGTATTCATGTTTTTTGTTGATTGATTTAATTATGCCACTTGTGAGCCACGGGTTATTTTTTCTTTTATCAGTTACTTTTATCAGTTACAGTTACGGGTTATTTTTTCTTTTATCAGCTATATATATATATATATATATATATATATATATATATATATATATATATATATATATATATATATATATTAGTATATTTTGGTAGCAGTCTTTCCTGTAGACATATATTATTATATATGACCGAAAAAGTAAGATTAATAATTCTAACACGAATTTTCTCAATCTTTCGTACATTACACTTCACTGTTGGAGGTAAATCAAAAATCAATTCTCCAAAATTCATTTTTATTTCTAGTCTGACGCGACACGGGCGCGTTACGTAAAACTTATTACATTTTCAAAGACTTTAGTTCACAAATACACAACTGAATAGAACTTACGTATCTCCGATTTTATATCTACATTTGAGTGAGGTGGAAGGGGTGATGTGGCATTAACACAAGACAGAACAAAGTGTGGTATTAATAAGGTATTAATTTCATCAACACAAGACAGAACAAGAGTATTAATAGGGTATTAATTTCATCAACACAAGATTTATTTCATCTACCAAAATATACTAATATTAAAGCGCACGACCCAGCAGCAAGGAATCAAGCCTTCACGATAAAATATCGCCAGGATCTGATTCGTGATCAGATATACAAGGCAGAGAATGAAATCAAAGACAACAAAACGCAACTACTTCATGCTACAAACGAGTGGAGAAATAGCAACATCGACGATAGTATCCGTACCCGCATTGAACAACACCTCGACATCCTCACAGACCAACATCACCTCAGCACTGAAACAAGGATTATCAAGAAACTAACAACATTATATGGAGGACCTATGGCAATTCCACGACCAAGAGATGGCTTCCTGAACCTTGCAGGAATTAACCTCACTGAGGACCAAGTCACTCTCCTAAATCTGGGCATAAACTGTCATGTTATGTCCAGACCGAGTGATATGGCCTGGAAAGTAGAGTTGGAAATTCTGTTGGACGACATATTCGACCTCGAGACACAAAAGAAGGTCACTACCAAAGATACCTTACAAGCAGAACTTATTGCAGAAGGAGGAAAGAATCGAGGCAACTACAGAAGCACCATACTGTCCCCCGAGCTTAAAGCGGCAGCTAAAAGCCTTCGTGAGAACAAGGAGATAGTTGTCAGGAGAGGTGACAAGTCGCCAATATATGTCATTCTTAAAAAAGACGAATATCTGGCGAAAATGAACATCATACTCTCTGACCAAACTAAGTTCCAAAGGGTAACGAAGGACACTACAGCCGAATTAAAAGCAAAGGTCAACAAACTGATCGAAACTGTGAACGCCAAGAAATCCGGACTCCACCTGCCAAAGAACATTGGGGAATATAAACCTGGATATGCGTATGGAAATGTCAAGACGCACAAGCCTGGAAACCCACTTCGGCCAATCATTAGCCAGATACCCACACCCACGTACAGACTGGCGAAGCGACTCAACGGCCTGCTGACTCCTTATGTTCCTTGCGCCTTCAGCCTGAAGTCTCCAAAGGAATTTGTTGACTTACTGCGGGGCACACGGGCCACAGGGATAAGAGCCTCGTTGGACGTAGAATCGCTGTTTACCAACGTATCTGTGGACGAGACAATCGGAATGATAGCCGACAGAGTGTATCATGATCCAGCCTGTACTCCTCTTGACATACCAGAAAATATTCTGAGGAAACTACTCCAAGCATGTACTAAAGAGGCACCCTTCTTGAGCCCGGATGGGCACATGTATAAGCAAGTAGATGGGGTCGCCATGGGTTCTCCCCTAGGTGTCCTGTTTGCAAACTTCTACATGGGTACCATCGAGCAAAAAGTCTTAGTCGACATGAACTTGAAACTGGCCATATACTGCAGGTATGTTGACGACATTTTTACACAGGTACCTGATGTCAGACATCTGCAGGAGCTGAAGGAGGCATTTGAGCAGAGTTCCGTGCTGCGTTTCACTTACGAGATGGAAAAGGATGGGAAGCTGCCCTTTCTAGATGTAACAGTCATGGAAAAGGGCGGAGGTTTCCACACTGCCGTCTACACAAAGGAAACAAACATAGGAATGTGCCTAAATGCCAACAGCGACTGCCCAGACAGGTACAAGAGGAGTGTTGTTAACGCATATGTCGACCGTGCTCTCAGCCACAGCTCAGAATGGAAGCAAGTCGACGAAGAACTCTGTAGGGTAAGGCAGGTCCTAGTCAATAACGGCTTCTCCAATGGTTTCGTCGAAGACATCATAAGAAGGAAAGTGAAAAGCCATGCAACCTCTGAAGAGACAACTAACACAACACCTATACCCCCTATTAGACTATTTTACAGGAACTTCTTTTCCACAGCTCATAAAACGGAGGAAAGGGTCCTGAAAGATATTGTTAATAGAAACGTTATCCCTACAGACAAAAATCAGAGGATACAACTGACGATTTACTATAAAACCAGAAAAACGGCCAGCCTACTCATGAGAAACTCTCCAGACACAAAACAGGACGCTTTAAAAGAGACTAACGTCGTCTATGCCTTCAAATGCCCACTTGGGGACTGTAAGCTCCAAAAAAAACAGTATATAGGCAAGACAACAACATCTCTTTCTAGGCGTTTAACGATGCATAAGCAACAGGGCTCCATTAAGGAACATATAATCTCTTCCCACAACCAAACCATCGCCAGAGAAATCCTAGTAAACAACACAGAAATCATCGATAGATACAGCGATAGCAGGCGGCTTGACGTTTGCGAGGCACTACACATCAAGAAGTCAACACCAGCAATCAACAGCCAATTATTGCACAACTATATTCTACCCACCTCAAGACTCCGCTCCAATATAGAAGCATCAAGAAATATGGACCAATAGGCTTTCTACAAACACTTCTATTCAATATCCATTGTTTCGTGTTCTGTCTTGTGTTGATGAAATTAATACCCTATTAATACTCTTGTTCTGTCTTGTGTTGATGAAATTAATACCCTATTAATACCACACTTTGTTCTGTCTTGTGTTAATGCCACATCACCCCTTCCACCTCACTCAAATGTAGATATAAAATCGGAGATACGTAAGTTCTATTCAGTTGTGTATTTGTGAACTAAAGTCTTTGAAAATGTAATAAGTTTTACGAAACGCGCCCGTCTCGCGTCAGACTAGAAATAAAAATGAATTTTGGAGAATTGATTTTTGATTTACCTCCAACAGTGAAGCGTAATGTACGAAAGATTGAGAAAATTCGTGTTAGAATTATTAATCTTACTTTTTCGGTCATATTTAATAATATATATATATATATATATATATATATATATATATATATATATATATATATATATATATATATATATATATATATATATATATATATATATATATATTATATATGACCGAAAAAGTAAGATTAATAATTCTAACACGAATTTTCTCTATGTTTCCTTTATTTCTTTTCACTGTTGATAGTAACTGAAAAATCAATTCTCCAAAATTCATTTTTATTTCTAGTCTGACGCGACACTTGAACGCGTTTCGTAAAACTTATTACATTTTCAGAGACTTTAGTTTACACACACACAACTATAACTGAACAGAGCTCAAACAGCTTCGATTTTATACCTGCATTTGGGTGAGGTGAATGTTACAACAGTTTTGGATGAGGTGAAAACAAACTTTAAACACAAGACAGAACACGAAACAATGGGTATAATATTTTGTAATAATAATAATAATATAATAATTTTTATTTTGGTAAGGTACATACATAAAGAGATTTTACAAAGTTTGTTGGCTTTATAGATAGAGCTAGTACATACAATGCCTAAAGCCACTATTATGCAAAGCGTTTCGGGCAGGAAAGTTAAGGGAAGAATGGAAGTAACTGCAAAGGGCCTATTGGCCCATATTTCTTGATGCTTCTATATTGGTGTGGAGTCTTGAAGTGGGTAGAATATAGTTGTGCATTAATTGGCTGTTGATTGCTGGTGTCGACTTCTTAATGTGTAGTGCCTCGCAGATATCAAGCCGCCTGCTATCGCTGTATCAATCGATGATTTTCGTGTTTTTTGTTAAGACTTCTCTGGTGATAGTCTGGTTGTGGGAAGAGATTATATGTTCCTTAATGGAGCCCTGTTGCTTATGCATCGTTAATCGCCTGGAAAGAGATGTTGTTGTCTTGCCTATATACTGAATTCTTTGAGGCTTACAGTCCCCAAGTGGGCATTTGAAGGCATAGACGACATTGGTCTCTTTTAAAGCGTTCTGCTTTGTGTCTGGAGAGTTTCTCATGAGTAGGTTGGCCATTTTCTTGGTTTTATAGTAGATCGTCAATTGTATCTTCTGATTTTTGTCTGTAGGGATAACGTTTCTATTAACAATATCTTTCAGGACCCTTTTCTCTGTTTTATGAGCTGTGGAAAAGAAGTTCCTGTAAAATAGTCCAATAGGGGGTACAGGTGTTGTGTTAGTTGTCTCTTCAGAGGTTGCATGGCATTTCACCTTCCTTCTTATGATGTCTTCAACGAAATCATTGGAGAAGCCGTTGTTGTCTAGGACCTGCCTTACCCTACAGAGTTCATCATCGACTTGCTTCCATCCTGAGCTGTGGCTGAGAGCACGGTCGACATAAGCGTTAACGACACTCCTCTTGTGCCTGTCTGGGCAGTCACTGTTGGCATTTAGGCACATTCCTATGTTTGTTTCCTTAGTGTAGACTGCAGTGTGGAAACCTCCGCTCCTTTCCATGACTGTTACATCTAGAAAGGGCAGCTTCCCATCCTTCTCCATCTCATAAGTGAAACGCAACACAGAATTCCGCTCAAATGCCTCCTTCAGCTCCTGCAGATGTTTGTCATCAGGTACCTGTGTAAAAATGTTGTCAACATACCTGCAGTATATGGCCGGTTTCAAGTTCATGTTGACTAAGACCTTTTGTTCGATGGTACCCATGTAGAAGTTCGCAAACAGGACACCTAGGGGAGAACCCATGGCGACCCCATCTACTTGCTTATACATGTGCCCATCCGGGCTCAAGAAGGGTGTCTCTTTAGTACAAGCTTGGAGTAGTTTCCTTGGAATGTTTTCTGGTATGTCAAGAGGAGTACAGGCCGGATCACGATACACTCTTTCCGCTATCATCCCAATTGTTTCATCCACAGGTACGTTGGTAAACAGTGATTCTACGTCCAACAAGGCTCTTATCCCTGTGGCCCGTGTTCTCCGCAGTAAGTCAACAAATTCCTTTGGAGACTTCAGGCTGAAGGTGCAAGGGACATAAGGAGTCAGCAAGCCGTTAAGTCGCTTCGCCAGTCTGTACGTGGGTGTTGGTATCTGGCTAATGATTGGCCGAAGTGGGTTTCCAGGCTTATGTGTCTTGACATTTTCCCATGTCATATATTGTATCCTATATATATTGTACCCAATATGTAACTCCTTTTTTGTAACAATGTTCAAATAAAACAAATATATATGTGTACATAGTAAAGAATGGGGGTGGCAGGAGAAGATAATATTATTGTTCAGTGAGAAACCACAAGGTCTCCTCTGAATACTTTTTATTTTCTTCTCTGAGGCTATGGGTCGCCACATTGGCACCAGAGGTGGTACCTCACAATATATATATATATATATATATATATATATATATATATATATATATATATATATATGAAACGCTGAACTGTAATGCCAATCCTGACCTTAAAAGCTTCATTGAAAGTTGTAACAGAACCCATGAGCACCACACCAGAAACAAATATATTTTTGATATTCCAAGAGTACGACTTAATCAAACTAGAAATGCTCTACAAATCAAGGGACCCAGAATGTGGAATGACCTTCCCAATCATGTTAAAGACTGTACCTCTCTCAACCAGTTTAAGATAAAACTGAGCACTACCTAATTAACTCCCTGTAACCTACCTTATCCCTATAATGTCAACCCATGTATGTTATTTTTAAACAATGCTGTTTGTCGACCAAATTTTATTTTTGCTGTTTTTCTGCCATGTTCCCCCTTTTTTATTTGTTTATTTTCTCAACATATTTTATGCTTTAATCTCAATTAGTATTAAGTTTAGTCTTTAGTGTTTTTCCTGCCCAAAACGCTTTGCGTAATAGTGGCTTTAGGCATTGTATGTACTAGCTCTATCTATAAATTCAGCAATATTTGTATCACCCCTTGTATGTATGTATGTGGGGGGGTTTCTTTTTTGCTATCACGACTGCAATGCGTACGTCGCCAATGAACATTTGACAAACGCTTCACAAAGCTGTCGGAATTTGCAGAATAGAAAATACGAGAGCAACCGTACAGGGCCTGGGAGCAAGGTCGAGTTAGAGTCCTTGAGGGTCTCTTCTCAGACTAGCCTCACCTGGTCCTGCTCCACGTTGATCGTTGGAATCTCCTCAATGATTTAACACTTTAAGGGACTCCTATGGTCCTCATCACATTTTTAGTTTAGTGAATATAGGCAACTCGGTGTTGAAGACACTTAGAGCTGAAGGCTTGAGTAAATGGTTGGCAGTATTCAGAAGTGGTTCAACAGAAACACCGCATAAAGCTTAACAGTAGTTTATTTACTAACTTGACCACTAATACACAGGGTGCTTGATTTACTTTAGATTGGCGTCAGCAAAGCTATGGTTGTATTAGCGAGACTCTTGACGTCTGGCTAAACGACTCGTATCCACTCGTGGACAAACACCTAACTTAACACAGTTGACAGCCAATCATTAACACGGCAACCTAACTGCCGGTATGCAAAGGGATCACAAGAGTTCCAACCGGATACTCGGTAATGATGATATGCAATATTCACAACTACACTGTCAATGGGACAGGCAATAACATGCACAATAATATTATCACACAATAACTAAATGTGTGGTGTATGTGAAGCTTGTTACGTACCTCTATAAGATACGTAATTAAATAAATTAATATGTACCTTTTATAATTGTGTGTAAATTACAAGTATGTATATTAATATACTTATATGTTCTATGTAAAATAATTTCATGTTACATTGTTGGCGTTAGGCCCAACGTATCGTGGGAATGATTGTTTTATTTCTTTGTGTATTCAGTTTCCCACGGGAACTAATGATTTATATGTGATCATATGTGGGTAACATAGGTGAATAATAATTGTGTGAACTGTATCTGGCAAATTGTCGTGGGATAGTTCGTTGCTGGGTTAGCATGCCATTAGTCCCCCTTTGTATGTGTATTTTAATTACTATGTAAAGCAATTGTTACCTTATTTTTGTATACCAATATGTATTGACCATTCATTACGTTAGTTTAAGATTACTCGTCACAATGTATTGCTCCATTGTAGAAATAATAAATATTGTAACTTTGGCAAATTGTTCGCGGGGCAAGGCGATGTTTTTGACTACCGCGTAATTGTAATTCAGTAGCTGATCCAGAACCAGAGAGTTAACATCTTGTGGAGTTAAGTTTTACATTATTGTTCTGTCATAACCATACATATAATAATATATTAATTTCCGGGAGAGACAGTGATATTTTTAATGTGATATATTTGTGAGAAATTAATCATCTGTTTGCTGTTGAGATTTATGTAATATATATATATATATATATATATATATATATAAGTTTTATATGTATTCTTTCAGTCCTAAAGGAAAGTTTTTAACAAAGTGCTCATTACTTATCAAGGGGTTATACTGGTGACCCGCTCTTGTGAACAGCAGTTTTTAGTAACCCTAGACCTGTTTTAAAGTTGGCTGTTGTAGGGTCACGAGCCGTAACGTACGATAGGTAACAAAGCTCACATTCACAGACTAGTGAAATGCAGTGATACCACACAGATAAACACGCATTCACCGTCGATTCACCTATAACCTGTGACAGGTATGAGAAGGTGAGAACTGTGGTTGATACCTCAGATCAACACAGACACAATAAAACAATGACAAGATCTTGTACTTACAGATAGGGTACCTTTCCTTACTCACTCACTCAGGCACATTTATACAAGCACTCGTAGGTGGCTTGATAGCTGGTTTCGCTCGTAGACACGGAGGGTACTTGCAGTAGGCCGGGCTGTATGCTTAACAGACAGACACACGCGCACACACTGGCACTGGCGATGAGCAAGATGGTGACGTCACATAGTAATGTGAGGGCGGCGGCGGGCGCTCGAGGCACAGAAGTACAGAGGTACTGGGGTACTGGGGTACACGCTCGGGACGAGTGGCGGCGGCTGTGGTACCATGCAGGTACACTTGTGGTAAAGTCACACACAGGTTACTTAGGCGGCGGCACTGCCTTAGTTCACTCTAAGTCACTCACAACGATCTTTGTCACCAGGTGTTACCTGATACCAGTCTGTTTCGCTCTGGAGATTTGTCACTTTAGGCTTCTGAATAATATATTCACACTCGTGATTCTGGGCGAGTGTGTCGTATAATCTTCAGACACTGAGTTAACTTGACGGTGAGGAATAGACAGTGTTCAGTCTATTGGCCGGTAGACAGAACAGAACACGTCCACTTTGCAAGAGATCCCTCACAAGAATGGTTTTGCAAGGGCTGCCGGGCACCCAGCACAAAAGAGTTACAATTTGACCAATAGCATTGCAGCAATTGAGCAGGAACCAATCATATTAGCTCGTTCGATGAGCAGTAGGAGAGGTGACGTCATGAACACGTCATAGCTGTTATTGTCCATCGCGCCGGTTCACCCCAGAGGGGAGACGCTGCTAGCGTCTCCCCTCTCCCACGCTCCACCACCGATGTACTCACTGACCCCTAGATGGCAAGTATGCTTAACTCCCTGTATCTACTTCCTGCCTGGACATTCGGCGGCCTCCGTATTATGAAAGTGTTCCTGGTTAAGTGGGCATTCTGGAGATACCCAACATGCCAGGTCACTATCCAGGGTTAAGTGAGATAGGACCTTGTGCACAAGATCGGTGCACTGTGCACAGCAATGAGCCATTCCAGTCAGCTGTGGGAGAATCTTGACAGACACTCTCTCACAATGTACTTTACCTGAATAAACATTTGATTTTTTTTTAATTTGAATTTATTCCCGTGAATGGTTGTCGTAGGGGCCCCAGAACACTGGTTTGCCCAAGGGGACATAATATTGTTAAGACGGCCATATTTCGGGCCCAACCCTTTTTGCCTTATACATTTATATATTTATTTATTTATTTATTTATTTATTTATTTATTTATTTATTTATTTATTTATTTATTTATTTACATACATGAAGGTACATTGGGTTTGTGAGGATACATAGCATGTATTTACATTCTTGTAAAACCACTAGTACGTGCAGCGTTTCGGGCAGGTCCTTAATCTAACAGAAAATTTTAAGTAGGTAAATACTAGCAAAATTTATAAAAATGATAAAAGGTACATTGCAAGAAAAAAATGAGATGAGAGAGATTGGTAGGTATAAAGCACATAGGTAGCTCAGATTGATTGCATTGACAGCTTGAATGGTAATTTAACAAAAATAATAGGCACAATACAGCATATTGCTAGCACATGTAAGAAGACAGCAATGATCACAGTGGTAAAGTTGTTTGGATTAAGTACATAAAGATTGGGAGATTGGGTAACACTAGGTACAGAGCAAATTTAAAGCACAATGTAGGAAACTATGAAGATGAAATTAGGTAATTTTTGTTTTTGTTTTTGAATGAGGCAAAAGTTTGACAGCTTTTCAATTCACTAGGGAGTGAGTTCCATATATTAGGTCCCTTTATTTGTATAGTGTTTACACAGATTAAGTTTAACTCTGGGGATATCAAAGAGACATATATTTCTGGTGTGGTAAAAATGGGTCCTATTACATCTGTCCAGGGAGAGTTTCAGAGCATGGTTTGCATTTAAGAACAGGGTTTTGTAAATGTAGTTGACACAAGAGAATGTGTGGAGTGAGTTAATGTTTAGCATGTTTAGGGATTTAAACAAGGGGGCTGAGTGTTGTCTGAAAGCAGAGTTTGTTATTATTCTGATAGCAGATTTCTGCTGGGTGATGATGGACTTGAGAGGGTTTGGACTTCCACTGCGTCATACAGGTACTCCATGTTTCCTCTCATGATCTCCTCTTCGCCAATCTTCTCTCTTCTCGGTTCCTCTTCTCCCATAGGTGCGTTGTCTCCGCACAGTGGCACTTGTCACCTGTACTCCATCCAGCATCTTCCCCTCTTCCACACTAGGCTTTTGCAATGGCTCAATGCCCCTCTGGTTAGGCTGGCGCCTACCCTGGGTGTACCTATTCCCTGCTTTCTTCGTATTGCCTTTCCTATACCATTCGCTCCTTCGTTCCCGACGAATATTTTCACTCCTCCATGAGATTCTCTTCCCTCCAGACGTCTTCTTCGGTTCGTGGTTGGGCTCATCCACCTCCCTGTGGCTCACCTCACCACGGTGGTTCATCTTGCACCTACCACTATTCATCTGGCCGGCATAGGGTGCACTGCGTCGTGGCTCCTCCTCTCTGCCCCTCTCTGCCGTTCGCTCATCCACTGAGCTTACTTTATTCACGTTTCTGTGTGGAGGGAGTGCGGTCTGCAGCCTCTTCACCGCCCCAGGCGTTTGTACAGCTGCTCCTCGCCACTCCTCCACACGAATCATCAGGCTTAGTCGGAGGTCCTCGTCGGGGTTTTCCACGACCTCCGACGACCTCTCTGCACTCTCGCCCTCGTTGTCGTCGTCTTCCCTGGCGAAGTCGGCTTCCTCACTACCATCTGGAACGACCGATACCTCACCTGGCAGGGTTGTACCGCTGCTTGCCACATAGGCACTCCTGGCCCAATCGGGTTGTATCCTGCCTCCTCCAAGGTCATTACCCAGCACCATCTGTACATGCTCTAGGGGTAACTTAGGGGCTACAGCTACTATAGCTTTCTCGACTCCGCAGTCGGCAATCAGCTGTACTTCGTGAAGTGGCAACCTGTATTCCTCCCCCACACTGCGTATCCTCACCACTCCCACAGGTGAATCATTAAATTCCTTGGGGAGAATACTCCTGGTTACCATACTTATGTCAGCACCCGTATCTCGAAGAACGGCAACCTCCCCTGGGTCTGACTTTCCAAACTTCATGTTGGCTCCGAAAACGAAGGGATGTTCACCCAACTTCATTTCCCAACCATTCACGTTGGGTCCACTATAATATGGGGTGTGAACAAACACTCTCTCCTCTTCCAACATTAGTCCTATATTCCTTTGGTGCTCCTCACACTCGAGGGCATAATGTCCTCTCACACCACAGTTGAAGCACCGGCTGCCTCCCCTGGGTGACCACTCGCCAGTCCCCCTGGCGGTACCACTTGCAGACGTTCCCTGGATTCTCCTTGGACTCCCTGTCGTCGTGTCCGGGACTGCAGCACTTGCTCCCGAGCTAGGTCCACTGCTCACAGCTTGCCCAGCAAACACAGAACGTTTGTGGACGTTTTTAAATGGTTCCACAAAGGTAATACTGTAACTTTTGACATAAATACGTATATCTGACATTCTTAAAACCAAAGGATATAACTAAAAACATATATTCTTATGACACAGTTTTTTAAGATTTATGTAAAAATTTAAAAATAATAGTAAATGCTATGGTATTATAATGTTTTCATGCTTTATATTTAAGAATAAATAATTTTCAGTCAACATTTAGTTTTTTTTGTTTACTTTCTGTAAAGCTATCCAATTTACGTTCTTATAACATAAATATAACATTTATATGACGTCAGTATAACGTTATTTACACGACATCATTACGTTATTATGATGTTATATTAACGTATAATTCCTGTATGAAAACCAGAATATATATTGAACTTTATGTTTTAAACATTGTAAAGTTATCATAAAACTTGGAATAAGACGGTAAGCATGCTTTACTTATGAAAATATACAAACAAATCAACAAAAACATTTTAACATAAAAAACATAAACATAACATAAGTTAATTGCATGCATGGGAGTTAACTGGAACTCTGTAATATTGCATACATGAACCTTAAGGTACAAACCCAGTGTATTTACTCATGCAGTTCTTTCCTAAATCTAAATTTTTCCAATTTTTACACTTTGTTTCGAGTTCTGTCTTGTGTTGCTACTTTTAATACCCCATTAATGTCCCCTTTGTTATGTCCATTCATCCCATTGTGCACCTCTACCATATGTCACTCCTAATTCTTTGCTTTTCTAGAGAATGTAATATAAGCTTTGACAATCTTTCTTCATATGACAGGTTAACAGGTAGAACAAAGATTACCATTTATATATGGATAACTATTATAAGTCGGTTTGAATGAGTGAATTGCAGCTTGAAGATAGGTATATACACGTGTGGTACTATCAGATTGCATCGTGGTGAGCCTAAAACCCTTCAGATCCAAGCAAAGGGTAAAATGCCAGCAGATACAATTGCGAACACATTGATACCAAAATGAAAGACATATGACGAGAATTGAGGTAACCAAAGTGAAAAGTGTGTTCACATTACATTGCACTAGAGTGCTCCCAGGTTACTTTCTCTCACTTTCTCTGTTTTGTGTGGATGGTCCGCCGTGCTTTCATCACGTCAGCGGGTGGAGCACGCTGCTGTTTTTGACATTTCATGCATAAATTCCAGTTGAAAATTCTATTGCGAACACATTGATACCAAAATGAAAGACCAAAGATGACAATTGAGGTGACCAGAATGAAAAGAGTGTATACATTTTATCGCTCTTGTGCGCTCCCTGGTAACACGCTCTCGCTTTCTCTGTTTGTTGCGGATGGTAAGCCGGGCTTTTGGAGTTTATATGCCTTTAGTCCTGTAGAGAATTCTATTGCGAACACATTGATGCTAAATTGAAAAACCTAGGATGAGAATTGAGGTAACAAAGTTGAAAAGGGTATACACTTTTCAGTATTATCACGCTCAGCTTTCTTTTTCTGGTACCCTTGGCCTACATTCATCTTGTCGGCGGGTGGAGCGCGCTGCTGTCTTTGACATTATATTCACATAGTTCTGTTGGGAATTCTATTGCGAACGCATTGATACCAAAATGAAAGACATAGGACGAGAATTAAGGTGACAAAGTTGAAAAGAGTATACACTTTTCAGTATTTCCGCACACTACCAGGGAATGTCCAAAAAAAAATGGAGAGAGTGGAGGGGTAACTTGCCCAAAACGCGAAATTGTTTGGGGAGATTAACTTTCGTTCAATACTATTATGCAAGTGGAGCGACACATCTATGGTTCATCCAATAAAATCAGCAGACTTCTAGATGTTACTACTGCTCGGCTTAGATATCAACTCGGTTACAAGTATTTCTGGGAATTCTCATTATCTGCCGATGTAGACCTGACCAAATGTTAACTGTCAACAAAATTATTCGCACACCCTCCGTCACTATGTGATAGTGAATTCAGAGACAATTTTATAACCAATGTACCAACGATGTGTCAATATTTCATTCAAAATTATCTGGTACCAGAAATTTTAGCCAAATATCCCCAGTTTGCTAACTGTAAGTAGTAACAAAGTGATTGTAACCTATCCACCGCTGCCCACTGGATGAGGGGCGGTGTGCAGGACAAACATATCAATTGTGACACTAGCTCTCCACATATGTCAGTTGCTTAATTTAGAAACTGTACTTGTGATCGATCTCGAACCCATTGTTGATGTGACGACTTATACTGAATTTTGTAACTAGCTCATCAAGATTGTAACTTGCTTAGCTAAATGAATTGTGGGGTTCAGTCCCTGAGCCCATTATGTGCCTCTGCAACCCTTTCCACTACCGCCCACAAGATGGGTATGGGGTGCATAATAAATGAACTAAACTAACTTTAAGGCATCCTGAAAGAAAGCTTGGAGGGCTTGAAAAATTGCAGAACGAAGCCGTGAGGATAATCCTTGGGTGCCCTCGTACCACAAAGATACTTAATATGAGAAAGGAACTTAATATTCCGAGCGTTGTTTATCGTGTTACTGAAAATAACTGTCAAATTGGTATAAAAATGCTTAGGCTAGCTCATCCTAACCCTTGCACAGAAGCCCTCCAGAATTTCTTTATTGAATGTTGAAAACAACCCTCAAGTTGACTATTTCTGTAACAGCATGCACTCCTGTATGCTAATCCCCACAATCACCAAGCCCACCCGAGTCACTCAAACATCTGCCACTACCCTGGATCACCTTTGGACTAATATAACAGCTCCCCTTACATCTGGGGTAATTTATGACAGAACAACTGACCACTATCCTACTTTCCTCATAGCAAACATTGACACATCACCACCAGAAACCAAAAAACTTTCATTCAGGCTACATAGTGAATCAGCTTTAGGCAATCTCTCTAATGCACTTCACAATATTAACTGGGAATCTGAATTTAATAATTCACAGGATATAAACTCATCAACTAACCTCTTTCTCTACAAAACTCTAAGCCTCTACAACACTCACTGTCCCCTCCTTACCAAACAAGTAACTGATAAAAGAAAAAATAACCCGTGGCTCACAAGTGGCATAATTAAATCAATCAACAAAAAACATGAATACGAAAAGAAATTTAGGAGTGGCCTAATTCCAATGGAATTGGTAAAAGGTACTCGTCAGTGCTTACCAGTATCATAAGAAAAGCAAAACTTTCATACTATGAGACTAGATTCAAAGAAGCAAAAGGCAACATGAAAAGCACATGGAATACCATCTCTAACATCCTGGGAACTAAACAACACTCCCACAACCAGATAACACTCTCTAAGGATGGCCTTACACTGTCATCTTACACTTACACTATTTGTAATGATCCTCATATTGTGCTTCAGTAATCCAATGTATAACCCTGAGATGTTTTCCTAATTGTACTTAGGATTCCTTGTTCATTATTGAGTATTGTTCTGATCTGCTTTTGTGTCGAAAATTCTTGCATCGTACCTGTAAACAATTTTTTGACAATTTTACTGTAATTATCCTACTTAAAATCATCTGTACTTGTAAAGTAAAGCTGTAATGTACCTGTTAAACACTTTTTATCAATTTTACATTTAATTATTTCTCTAAAACTCTGTTTAAGAATTTGCTCAAAGATTAGTTTAAGGACTTGCCCGAAACGCTATATATGCAAGCTAGTGGTTTTACAAGATTATAATTCTAACTTAAGCTCTATGTTGTCTCTTAACCCCCAATGTACGTTCTTGTATATATATAAATAAATAAAATAAATAAATAACGAGGGATCGAGGCATTAATGCGCAGTACGTGCTTCCCTCATCTGTGACGTCACAGCGCCATCTGACGACAGCATAAACACAGGCGTCCATTTTATGTTCCACCAAGATTAAAAAAAAAAATAATTTTGCCCCGAGGGGCGAGTTTATTGGGCAGCGCCCAATGTGTTCGCAATAGAATGTTCTACAAGAACATGTATAAAATAAGTGACACAGAGATTATTGATGTGTGTATTTGTGTGGGTGATTATAAATATGCATGTGTATGTATATATGTATACGTATATATATATATATATATATATATATATATATATATATATATATATATATATATATATATATATATATATATATATATATATATATATATATATATATATATATATATATATATATATATATATATATATATGTACATGTATGTATGAGAGTGTGTACATGTATATATAACATTAATAATTTTGTAACTAGCGTCAAAAATTGTTATTTGCTTAGCTAAACAAACTAGAGAGTTCAGTTCCTGAACCCATTATGTGCCTCTGTAATCCTTTACACCACCGCCCACGGGATGGGTATGGGGTGCATAATAAAGAAAGAAATTGAAATAATAAGGGTATGAAATGTATCAACATAAAACATTAATGTTAATGGCCATCAGGTAAAATCAGGTTATTATTTGTAAAGAATTTAAATGAGTTAAACTAAATACGAACTTAATATGTTTTGCTAACGCAAAAATATATTCCCGAGGTATTGTAATTGCAAATAAATATTTAATACAATTATTTGTATCATTTTTTTTATTTTAGATTTCCGTATTGCTTGATAATATATAATAGCGTTTAGATAATGCTAGCGCTGGACATTCTTTAGGCTCGTTGCATGTTGTGGTAGTCGCCGCCATTTTAAAACCGTGTCGAGAGGGACTGCTGCTGGCTTATCCACAAAATCCTGCTGCATCTTCAATAGTTAAGGTAACTGTTTTCTTTTATTTGCTCTTAGACATGTGTAGTATATTTATAAGCTTGTGGTGGTAGGCTGGATGGTGTGTTGATGGTGGTGTTGTGTTGATGGCCCTGAAGGTGTGTTGGTGGCCCTGGCTGGAGGTGTGTTGGTGGCCCTGGAGGTGTGTTGGTGGCCCTGGCTGGAGGTGTGTTGGTGGCCCTGGCTGGAGGTGTGTTGATGGCCCTGGCTGGAGGTGTGTTGGTGGCCCTGGCTGAAGGTGTGTTGGTGGCCCTGGCTGGAGGTGTGTTGGTGGCCCTGGAGGCGTGTTGATGGCCCTGGCTGGAGGTGTGTTGGTGGCCCTGGCTGGAGGTGTGTTGATGGCCCTGGCTGGAGGTGTGTTGGTGGCCCTGGCTGGAGGTGTGTTGGTGGCCCTGGCTGGAGGTGTGTTGGTGGCCCTGGCTGAAGGTGTGTTGGTGGCCCTGGCTGGAGGTGTGTTGGTGGCCCTGGCTGGAGGTGTGTTGGTGGCCCTGGCTGGAGGTGTGTTGGTGGCCCTGGCTGGAGGTGTGTTGGTGGCCCTGGCTGAAGGTGTGTTGGTGGCCCTGGCTGGAGGTGTGTTGGTGGCCCTGGCTGGAGGTGTGTTGGTGGCCCTGGAGGCGTGTTGATGGCCCTGGCTGGAGGTGTGTTGGTGGCCCTGGCTGGAGGTGTGTTGATGGCCCTGGCTGGAGGTGTGTTGGTGGCCCTGGCTGGAGGTGTGTTGGTGGCCCTGGCTGGAGGTGTGTTGGTGGCCCTGGCTGGAGGTGTGTTGGTGGCCCTGGCTGGAGGTGTGTTGGTGGCCCTGGCTGAAGGTGTGTTGGTGGCCCTGGCTGGAGGTGTGTTGGTGGCCCTGGCTGGAGGTGTGTTGGTGGCCCTGGCTGGAGGTGTGTTGGTGGCCCTGGCTGGAGGTGTGTTGATGGTGGTGTTGTGTTGATGGCCCTGGAGGCGTGTTGATGGCCCTGGAGGTGTGTTGGTGGCCCTAGCTGGAGGTGTGTTGATGGCCCTATATATACATATATATATATATATATATATATTATATTATGAATATCAGAGGTCCCAGGACAATTATTGTGCATGTGTAGTATGTATATTTATGTAGTATATTTGGCATATTTAATGGCATTTAGTTAATGCCACTTAGTGGCATGTCTCTGCACCGTTTCCAGTTTGTTGATATGCTTTCTAAGATATGGGCACACCATACAACTGCTGCATACTCCAACTTTGGTGTAACAAAAATTGTGAACAATTTCAAAATTTCTGTTGAAGAAATCCTGTTTCCTAGTTCTGCATCTGTTTTGGTATAACACCTCCGTTTTTACTAGGCCTGCAATTATGAATGCCTTTATAACCAGCTAAGTTGTAGAGTTGGGTATAGTCTTTACTTAGCCAAGTTTCTGTTAAAATGAGGGTCCGTCTAATTACCACAAGCTACCACAAGCTACACAAGCTTCACAAAGCTTCCTGGCAATACGTTAGTAATGAATAAATATAATAGGTTAGGTTGACCCAACTTAACCTAACCGACGCTTGGATCGTCGACTTGATTTGGCGTCACCAGCTCTTTATTTTCGTCTAATTTCTTTATAAAAAGATCCTTTTTCAGATTAAAATTATGTTTTTTCGTGTTGTACATTCAGCACCAACATTATAATGAGTAAATATATCATATTTATTCATTACTAACGTATTGCCAGGAAGCTGAGTGGGTAGGTCTCGATAAATTTCCTGGTATAATATTATTGTTTGCTATTCTCCATCTTAGACTAGGCAAGTTGAAGTCACCTAGGAAGATAATATGAGGTATCGAGTTCTCCATTTTGTTTATCTGTTCTGTGAATTCCTCGGCCGTTGCATCTGGCGGTTTGTATATTAGAATAATCACTAAATTTATTTTCTCTATTTTTAATCCCAATACCTCTACCACCTCATTTGTAATGTTAAGGAGCTCCGAGCATACAAGGTCTTCCATAGTATACAGACCCACTCCTCCATGTGACCTAATTTTCCTATCACAGTTGTGTACTTTTCGAGACTACATTTCAAATATTCCCTAACATACATGGCTTCTCCCCCCTCTTTGTGTAAAATAGTTTAAATCCATTTATGGGACATTCAGCAAATAGTTCTCTATTTTTTACATTCATCAATGTTTCGGTACGTGCAATAGTATGTATTGTTTCATTGCAGATAACAGCATTTAAATTTTTTTTGTTTCTTAGACTTAGACTCGTACTACCAAGTTGCTGTTGGCAATTGGATAATTTTTTTATGAAGTCATTTGTTATTTTTTCCCCTACTTTAGTAATTTATGCTTTTGATCTCAATTAGTTTTATATCCTAGCTTTTTAATTTTTTCCCCTTATATATTGCCATCTTATCTGTCTGCTTTACATGGCTTAAGCAGAGTCATGTCTGCTTAAGCCTTTGTTATTTTACTAATTTACCTGTTTTAATTATTATTTGTTTTCAAAGTTTAGTTTACCCCATTTTATTTGCTTTTTGCAGTACAATACTTTACTAATAATCTTGTAATAGTAATTGGTAATGTAGCACTTGGCCTTTCTCCTTCAGAATGTATGCACACATTATAGAAAGAAGAAGAGAATACCACACAAGATGGCAGCGTATGTCACGGGCCAAAAAGCGACGCCTAAAAGAACAGGTAAACCTCGAAGTCTTTCAGAGGTTGATAGATGGAAAGCGACTGAATACAGGCAACTCCTTCTCTACACCGGTAAGATTGTACTGAAGGGAATCTTACCCAAAGAATTGTATGACCATTTCCTGACTCTGAGTGTAGCCATTTCTATTCTTGTATCACCTAAATTGATTCAGTTAAATTACAGCCAATATGCACATGATCTTTTGCTGTACTTTGTGTTAAAGGCTCGTGAGCTGTATGGTAAGGATTTTTTAGTGTACAATGTACACTGCCTAACACACACATCCTCTGATGCCAAAGAGTTTGGTAGTTTGGACAGATGTTCAGCATTTCCATTTGAAAATTACCTGCAGCAGGTTAAGAATATGGTTCGATCAAGTAAAAACCCTCTTGTTCAAGGAGGATTTAAGGGATTTACTGGAGAACTTGGCAAAGGTATATTCACAATAGTCGTCTCTATTACTAATGACACTATTGCAGATGAAGGTATCTTTGTAAGATATTGCTATGCCACCTCCTTTTTTTATTAGGCCTGCAGTTGTGAATGGCTTTATTATCAGCCAAGTTGTAGCATACAACATAGCATATATATGTATATGGCATACATATATATATATATATATATATATATATATATATATATATATATATATATATATATATATATATATATATACAAAATTCGTCAGTGTACTACATTTTTGTTGTTGCTTTTAGGTGATGCTTTTAACCAGTGTACGTGGGTCTGATTGTACAACCATGGTTCGAAGAATAATGAAGATATGAACAAACGGCCTGTGGTCACTATACAGTCTGGAAGGGCAAAAGAAGAAATTGGCATTTCTACAAAAACAAGAACTATATAATGTTATTTTAAGTAAGTAACCAAAAAATTAAATAATTTTTTTAAAGTTTAAAATTCACTTAAAAATTTAAATTTTAAATTAAAAAATTTTAACCAAAAAACTTAATATTTTTCATATTTGGAACCATTCCATAATATTTCCCAAGCATAAATGATTATATTTCTATCACTTGCTCTTAAGAT